>NC_036862.1:35822967-35860442 GCF_002910315.2 Salvelinus sp. IW2-2015
TAATCCAATGGCATTTCAGGGTTCAACTCAAAGAGATGATCCAATGGCATTTCAGGGTTCAACTCAAAAGAGATGATCCAATGGTATTTCAGGTTAAACTCAAAGAGATAATCCAATGGCATTTCAGGGTTCAACTCAAAGAGATGATCCAATGGCATTTCAGGGTTAAACTCAAAGGATAATCCAATGGCATTTCAGGGGTCAACTCAAGAGATGATCCAATGCATTTCAGGGTTCAACTCAAAGAGATGATCCAATGGCATTTCAGGGTTCACTCAAAGAGATGATCCAATGGTATTCAGGGTTCAAATCAAAAGAGATGATCCAATGGCATTTTCAGGTTAAACTCAAAGATATGATCCAATGGTATTTCAGGGTTCAACTCAAAGAGATATCCAATGGAGTATTCAGGTTAAACTAAAGAGATGATCCAATGGGCATTTCAGGTTAAACTCAAAGAGATAATCCAATGGTATTTCAGGGTTCAACTCAAAGAGATGATCCAATGTATTTCAGGGTTCAACTCAAAGAGATGATCCAATGGTATTTCAGGTTAACTCAAAGAGATAATCCAATGGCATTTCAGGTTAAACTCAAAGAGATAATCCAATGGTATTTCAGGGTTCAACTCCAAAGAGATGATCCAATGGTATTCAGGGTCAACTCAAAGAGATAATCCAATGGCATTTCAGGTAAACTCAAAGAGATGATCCAATGGCATTTCAGGGTTAAACTCAAAGAGATGATCCAATGGTATTTCAGGTTTAAACTCAAAGAGATGATCCAATGGTATTTCAGGTTAAACTCAAAGAATGATCCAATGGTATTTCAGGGTTAAACTCAAAGAGATGATCCAATGGTATTTCAGGTTCAACTCCAAAGAGATAGATCCAATGGTATTTCAGGTTAAACTCAAAGAGATGATCCAATGGTATTTAAGTTAAACTCAAAGAGATAATCCAATGCATTTCAGGGTTCAACTGCAAAGAAGATAATCCAATGGCATTTCAGTTAAACTCAAAGAGATGATCCAATGATTTCAGGTTAAACTCAAGAGATGATCAATGGTATTTCAGGTTAACTCAAAGAGATGATCCAATGTATTTCAGGTTAAACTCAAAAGATGATAATCCAATGGCGATTTCAGGTTAAAACTCAAAAGAATAATCCAATGGTATTCAGGTTAAACACAAAGAGATAATCCAATGGTATTTCAGGTTAAACTCAAAGAGATAATCCAATGGTATTTCAGGTTAAACTCAAAGAGATAATCCAATGGCATTTCAGGTTAAAACTCAGAAGAGATAATGCCAATGGGATTTCAGCGTTAAACTCAAAGAGATGATGCCAATGCGTATTCAGGTTAAACTCAAAGAGATATCCCAATGGCATTTCAGTATAAACTCAAAGAGAAATCCAATGGTATTTCAGGTTAAACTCAAAGAGATAATCCAATGGCATTTCAGGTTAAACTCAAAGAGATAATCCAATGATTTCAGGTTAAACTCAAAGAGATGATCCAATGGTATTCAGGTTAAACTCAAGAGATAATCAATGGCATTCAGGTAAACTCAAAGAGATAATCCAATGGTTTCAGGTTAAACTCAAAAGAGATATCCAATGGTATTTCAGGTTAAACTCAAAGAGATATCCAATGGCATTCAGGTTAAACTCAAGAGATGATCCAATGCATTTCAGGGTCAACTCAAAGAGATGATCCAATGGTATTCAGGTTAAACTCAAAGAGATAATCCAATGGCATTCAGGTTAAACTCAAGAGATGATCCAATGGTATTTCAGGGAAAACTGAGAGATGAAAAGGCTCCAAAGGATCCCCAGAAAAAGACTTGCAAATTAGACCCTGGACAGCAAATTAGACTAGTGTTCTTGCTACAGTATCACCTCTGAACGACCAACATCCTCCTCAAACCCCTCAGATCTTCTCACAGACTCTCCCACGTCCACAGCTAGTGTTTCCCCCAGTGTATGATGGGATCTTATGGAGGAGCTCACTGTGATCAACACACATACAATGTGTATGGTGTAGTTCATTCCACCCCCCCCCCCCCCTCTCTCTCTCTCTCCCCAACCAGCTCAATGAACAGGCCTTCTCTCCTCTCTCTCCCTCTCTCTCCCTCTCTCTCTTCTCCCCAGACCAAGCTCAATGGAGAGGCCTTCTCTCCTCTCCCTCTCTTCTCTCTCTCTCCCCAGCCAGCTCAATGGAGAGGCCTTCCTCCTTTCCGTCCTATTCTGCCTGGTAACTCACTTTCTTTAATATTCAAAGGCAGTTTGCGGACATTTCTTCATTTCTTGTGAGTGTTGTGTGTGTGCCATTGGATCATCTCTTTGAGTTGAACCCTGAAATGCCATTGGATCATCTCTTTGAGTTGAACCCTGAAATACCATTGGATCATATCTTTGAGTTGAACCCTGAAATGCCATTGGATCATCTCTTTGAGTTGAACCCTGAAATGCCATTGGATCAAATCTTTGAGTTGAACCCTGAAATACCATTGGATCTCATAGTTCTCTCTGCATGGTGCTTCATGATAGTTTTCTCAAGCTGAGCCTGTATTTGGAAGAATAGGCCTATCACAAATTTAGCCAAGGTGGATTTTCTCTTTGTATTTAAAGTGGCAGGCGATGAAATGGATAGGGAAGTGTATTTTGGATACTGGTACTGGACACATTGCTTGACACTGGGACATTAAACTACCGCTGGGCTACTCAGATTTGGGAATATCAGACTAGGACCTGGATGTGAGTTGTTYCTGTTGACGTGGCTGTGAAAAGGATCTATCCCAGTGGGATTGGTCTGGTTCTGTGTTATTACAGCAGACACCATGCAACCTGTATCTCTGCTGGTGGTGGTGCTGGCCATGCTGGGGGTCTGCCCTCATAAGGGTCCTCATCATTGGGCCCCTCGCCACACTGGTCTGCGGAGATCTCAATCCCACTGGTGTAAGAGACAGCAGGGGAAGACTCAGGGGCCCCACCAAGACCCCTTGCCTCTGAGGTACCACGGCAGCAAGACACACAAATGGAACCACTTCTTCCACAGTAAGTCTAACTAAATGATCTGTGCATTCTATCGAAAGGTGGAGAAYCCTGGAGCTTTTACAAATGAACTGATCCCAAACCTTTTTGGCTTGAATGTACGGACATCATTTGCATCCCTTTTCCTAMTAATTGGGGTCAATGTTTGAGTTATTGTAATCATCACAAGTTGATAGTCTCCTGGAGTGGGATGCAGGGAAGGGTGGAAAAGTTGTCTGTACTTTCATGCTATCTTTTCTCTTCATGGAGGTTGTGCCAAGGAAAGGAGAAATGGCTGTGGTGTTAAATGCACTCTACTGTCTCCTCTCTTCTCCCAGCTCGCAGCTGTCACAGCCAAGACAAATATGTTATTTTCTCTGCCTCTGCTGCTCTGATCAAGGCAACAACTCACATCCAGGTCCTCGCCTGCTCTGATCAAGGCAACAACTCACATCCAGGTCCTCGCCTGCTCTGATCAAGGCAAACAACTAACATCCAGGTCCTCGCCTGCTCTGATCAAGGCAACAACTCACATCCAGGTCCTCGCCTGCTCTGATCAAGGCAACAACTCACATCCAGGTCCTCGCCTGCTCTGCGATAGAGAGGAGATATGCGCGGGAGAGGCTGCATGCTCGGAGAGAAGCTCAGCTATTGTTATCTGATACTGCATGGATGGCTGTCGTAGGCAATGGAGAGGAAGCCGACTAAAACAGCTTTAAAGGCAACTGTTTGTATTCCTCAGGTCCAAATTCAATACAAAAACAAAGAGAAAGATAGTGAACCCAAACAAAGATCTTTCCAGTATTTGTTTTAATATCTGAGCTATTTATTGGGGGATGTATTCATCCACTTGCTTTAGTCTGCTTGTGTTGTGAATGGTTCCGTACTTCTCAGAATGAAGCTCAAATCATTTAAATCAGAGTTGTCTTCATACTCTGTTGGTCCCTCAAATTCAAATATGGACCTCAAAGACCGTTCCACTGATGTTTTTCATTCTTCCCCTCTAATCAGGGACTGGTTTAGACCTGGGACACCAGCTTGGTGATGCTCGGAGGGAGTAGGGGGTGATGATGCAACATAGTAGACACAACATCACATTGTTACTGTAGCTACCTCAGTTTTGTAGGGTGATCCTTCTCKACTTTCTAAAATAATTTACAACACATCTGCCTGCAGCCAGTGAATGCTTTCCACATGCCAGACCTCTCAGTCAGWCCCGATGTTGCTGGTCTCAATGAAGCCACGGTCCATAATCGCCCGTATGTTTCAGTCTTGTACTGTTCTCTCCTGTTGGCTCCAAGAAAAGTTTAATTCCATTTGGAAGTATTCAGCTGAGCAGCCATTGGCAGAAGCAGGGCAATTAAAGGATTGGTGACAGCCTGGCAGGAGCGACACACTGTAGAACACTGACACAGAGGCTGGTTCAAGAAAAGAGCAGAATCACATTTGAGACCTAATTGGAGAGGAARGAATGAGACTGAGAAATAGAGGAGATAATGCGATTGAATGACGTTTACCATAATCTGCATGTCAGTATGACCTCCTGATCAATCTATTCCTCATCCTACATACAATGAGGCATAACTAATGAAGATCAACACATTGTACARAAAAGGGTGGATAGGCGACAGTTCTTCTTATGGTATGATAATACATTTAGATTTTCAGCATTTATTTATTTGGTCTGTGTGTTGTCAATAACATCTCCATCYCATATAAAGATGGCGATATGCCCATGATGGATGAGTTCCACTTACTCTCACTGGAGGGCGCTGTTGGGTAACTAATACGGCCTCAAAGGACAGGGCCTGAGCTGAAATTATAGGCTCTTTGTATGGGCTATGATATTACTTTTTATTAAGATTCTTAATTCATGTAATCAATGTCATTTTTTTWATGAACCTTTTACATAAAACATTTACTCATAAAATGTATCAAATTCAACCATCTTTTTTAATGAATACCTGTCATCGCTGGAGTATTGTCTAAAATTACAGACTAGACATTTTTTTATAAACTAGAATTGATTAAATGTAAAAGAACTGCATTGAAAAGACAATGACAAAATGTTGTCATTTAATTTTGAGTATCTTTAATCTTATTATGTGGAAAAACAATTGGCCTACAAAAAATAATAGACTACTTGGGCTAACGGAGGGAGGTCTGAAGGTTTTAGCCTGTAAATACTGTAAATTCGATTTAGGTTATGTTTTTCTCYTTTAGCAAATCTTACATATTTTAAAGTAGATTAGCATCATTGATCGTGGTTAAGAGAAACCTAGTTCCAAGATAATCACCCCTAAAGTGAATTTTAATTGCCTGATGAAGATGTGTATCTCACCCCAGCAGAAAGACAAAGCAGAGCTTGGGAGTATAGAACAGATACACTACATGACCAAAAGTATGTGGACACATGCTRGTCGAACATCTCATTCCAAAATCATGGCCATTAATATGAGGTTGGTCCCCCCTTAGCTGCTATAACAGCCTCCACTCTTCTGGGATGGCTTTCCACAGATGTTTGAACATTSCTGCGGGGATTTGCTTCCATTCAGCCACAAGTGCATTAGTGAGGTTGGGCACTGATGTTGGGCGATTAGGCCTGGCTCGCAGTCGGCGTTCCAATTCATCCCACAAGTGTTTGATGGGGTTGAGGTCAGYGCTCTGCYCAGTCCAGTCCAGTCAAGTTCTTCCACACTGATATTGACAAAAGATTTCTGTATGGACCTCGCTACCTACCTCATCCCAATATTTGTTTTTGTTTTTCTGCTCTTTTGCACACCAGTATTTCTACTTGCTATATTGTAATTACTTCGCCACTATTGGCCTATTTATTGCCTTACCTCCTTACTTCATTTGCACACACAGTATACAGATTTTTCTATTGTGTTATTGAGTTTACGTTTGTTTATCCCATGTGTAACTCCGTGTTGTTTTTTGTCGCACTGCTTTATCTTGGCCAGGTCGCAGTTGTAAATGAGAACTTGTTCTCACCTTGTCTACCTGGTTGAATAAAGGTGAAATAAAAAATAAAAAAAATAAAAAATTGTGCACAGGGGCATTGTCATGCTGAAACAAGAAAGGGCCTTCCCCAAACTGTTGCCACAAAGTTCGAAGCACATAATCGTCTAGAATGTCATTGTATGCTGTAGTGTTAAGATTTCCATTCACTGGAACCAAGGGTCTAGCCCGAACCATGAAGAACAGCCCCAGACCATTATTCCTCCTCCACCAAACTTTACAGTTGGCACTATGTATTGGGGCAGGTAGTGTTCTCCTGGCATCCGCCAAACACAGATTCGTCCTTCGGACTGCCAGATGATGAAGTGTGATTCATTACTCCAGAGAACACGTTTCCGTTGCTCCAGATTCCAATGGCTGCGAGCTTTACACCCCTCCAGGCGATGCTTAGCATGGCGCATGGTGAACTTAGGCTTGTGAGCGGCTGCTCGGCCATGGAAACCCATTTCATGAAGCTCCTGATGAACAGTTCTAGTGTTGACGTTGCTACCAGAGGCAGTTTGGAACTTGGTAGTAAGTTTTGCAACCGAAGACAGAAGAATTTATACGCGCTATGCGCTTCAGCACTCGGCGGTCCCTTTCTATGAGCTTGTGTGGCCTACCACTTCGCAGTTGAGCCGTTGCTGCTCCAAGAMGCTTCCACTTCACAATAACAGCACTTACAGTTGACCGGGGCAGCTCCAGCTGGGCAGAAATTTTATGAACTGACTCGTTGCGACGGTGCCCCATTGAAAGTCACTGAGCTCTTCGGTAAGGCCATTCTACTGCCAATGTTTMTCTATAYAGATTGCATGSCTGTGTGCTCGATTTTATACACCTGTCAGCAACGGGTGTGGCTGAAATAGCTGAATCCACTAATTTGAAGGGGTGTCCACATACCTTTGTATAAATAGTGTAGTTCTATTGCCACTCAAATAGGTCATTACTTGATATCCCATGGCTTCTGTGCATTGATTTTGAGAAAACATCTTATTCTATAGGTTGTAGGTTAATAGTTGTCATTTGGTTTGTTCTATTCGAGACAATGTTACATTTTTGGGGAACAGAAATTACTTTCAGTCAACCAAAACAGGGTTTGTGTTCTTTTCAACTCTATATTCTATTATATTCTATTATTATTATTATTATCATTATTATTATTGCATACTATTGCTTAGTATAAAAACAAATCGAAATTTATAAGAACAGGGAAAAGTCTAACACGTGGCCTGATCTATCCTTCACACACATAGGCTACCTATAGGTTTACCACGTGCATGGGAATTGTGAATAACAAACTTAACTGTAGTGTGGTAGGCAACATACATAAATGTTACCAGTCACCTCCGTAAGTGAAAAGATTTGATAGCTCATCTGCGCTGCGCTCACCAATCCAGCCTGTAAGAGGTTAAATTTATTCTATGGAAAAACCAATTGTAAGCTTCWTGAAGGGGGGAGAATGGCACATACCATTTGACGAGACATTCAGCTCCAGTGAATGAAGTGCTGTGAATGTGAATTCGAACKCCCCTGCCGGAGGTGAAGGGGTCCGCGGCGCTCACAGGGGATTCGAAAACCCAAATACGCTTTTGTGGATTGAAACTTTGGTAACCCAAGGGCCACTGAATTGATGGAAAAGTAGTAGTGATCCACGACCGATGGATCCGGGTTACAAAGTGTCCAGCCTTTTGCCTATCTAAACCCGGAGAAAAGAAACTTCTGAAGTTCCCGTTGTCAAGTGACAGATTCAAAAACGGACCTAAATGATGTGACTGCAAGCATCYATTCTCTAGGAGGGGTTTACAACGGACCTCCACTGATTTTCTGTTTCACAAATGACCTTGTGGTGATTTCTCTCTGGATTGTTGCCTGTGATTTCCTCACTTTATTATCCATATAAATGGGAAGAGGATTATTTGAATTGGATTATACAGTTACCCGTTAAACGAGAACGCACGACTGATACGTGATGACAAACTCCAAGAAGCGATAGAACTGTTCTAAACGTCTGCCTAAATAACATGTAAAAAAAAAACTCGAAACTTGCTTCCATAGCTTTTGGATWTCACGTCAGTTTAAAACTATTGATATCACGTCAGTTTAAAACTATTGATATCACGTCAGTTTAAAACTATTGATACATCGCAGATCACGCGTTCTATTCCCATTTTGCGGCAGTTTGTTCTCGGTAGATTTTTATATTCTCCACAATTCATGGAATACTACTTTTGAGTCGAGATATTGGAATAACATTTTAAATATTAACAAATCATTAACTATTTTATTTCGTAATTTTCTTGGTATTCTGAAACCAGTTTTGAAATTGACACCAGGATTATGAAGGAGTGGATTGTTGAAGTATTTCACGAATAATTTGGATTAATCAAGCAATATTCTCAGACGAGAGACGTTGAATAATGTCGCCAACTTCTATTGGGATGGCGGTTTTACTTGGAATTCTCCATGTGTGCTCAGGTAGGCAACTTATCATTCACTTGCTGCTTTGCATTTGGACACACCTGGGTTGGACATTTGGTATGAATATAAGATGTACCATTCAATTGCATATATTCATCTACTTTTACTGCACAATCTATGCATTATATTCTATAATGTATGATAATACATTGTACCATCCCTCACTGTGCGTACACAGCCAAGTCATTCTTTGCCAAGAAAAGTAGCCTAGGTCTATACTTTTTCAATAGCAGGTCAATTATGAAAGTGTGAAACTGAGACCTGTGAACCTAAACATTTACAATCAGTGCTGGGGCAAAATGTTTCGTTTTGTTTGCAAGGCTATACAATGTGAAGTAGGACTAGACATTTTAATATCAATTAGAAAATCCAGGAATAAATAGTCTATTKATTTATTGTACAGAAGTGGCAGTTAAATACACTTCAAACAACAAGAGRTTCAGATGGTGGTTTCAAGTACTGTAGTCCCTGTTCTTATTTCTCTTTAAGACTTATGCGTGGTGCAGCGGTCTAAGGCACTGCATCTCAGTGCAAGAGGTGTCGTCACTACAGTCCCTGGTTCAAATCCAGGCTGTATCACATCTGGCTGTGTTTGGGAGTCCCATAGGGCAGCGTCGGGCAGAGTAGGGTAGAGTCCCATTGGCCCAGCGTCGTCCGGCTTTGGCCGGGGTAGACTGTCATTGTAAATAAGAATTTGTTCTTAACTGACTTGCCTAGTTAAATAAAGGTACAATTTAATAAAGACCAACTAAATCATACAATAACATATGAAGGGCGGAGAGGCCTATTGGCCTACTTCTCCTGACATGAACAGCATGATCAATCAAAGGCTACTGAGAGTACATCAGTATACTGTACACAGCTTTTGACTGCAAAAAGTCTACTTTCAGGGATGGGTGAGGGGGCGGACTAGCTTTCTAACCCTGAACTGCTTGAACAGTGTGCAGTGTGCAGGACTATCACAGTGATTCCTGTGGGAGGCTCGGAGGGAGCTGTCCTCATCACTCAAACAGACAGTGGTGGACCCCGTGMAGATTGGGCTGCAGTGTTTGTCCTGGTGATAGCGTGGTCCATTTCCAGTGGTGTAAAGTACTTAAGGAAAAATACTTCATAGTYCTACTTAAGTACTTTTTTGGGGGTATCTGTACTTTACTTTACTATATCTATGTTTGACAACTTTTAGTTTTTCTTCACTACATTCCTAAAGAAAATATTGTACTTTTTACTCCATACATTTTCCCTGACAACCAAAAGTACTCGTTATATTTTGAATGCTTAACAAGACAGGAACATTGTCAAATTCACACACTTATCAAGAGAACATCCCTGGTCATCTACTGCCTCTGATCTGGCAGACTCACTAAACATAAATGCATCTTTTYTAAATAATGTCAGAGTGTGCCCCTGGCTATCAGTCAATTTTTTAAACAAGAAAATTGTGCCGTCTYCTTTGCTTAATATAAGGAATTGTATATGATTTATACTTCTACTTTTGATACTTAAGTATATTTTAGCAGTTACATTTACTTTTGATGTTTAAACTTTTACTCAAGTAGTATTTTACTGGGTGACTTTCACTTTTACTTGAGTAACTTTCTATTAAACGTATCTTTACTTTTCTATTAACGTATCGTTACTTTCTATTAACGTATCTTTACTTTCTATTAACGTATCTTTACTTTCTATTAACATACCTTTACTTTCTATTAACGTATATTTACTTTCTATTAACGTATCTTTACTTTCTATTAACGTATATTTACTTTCTATTAACGTATCTTTACTTTCTATTAACGTATCTTTACTTTCTATTAACGTATCTTTACTTTCTATTAACGTATCTTTACTTTCTATTAACGTATCTTTACTTTATATTAACGTATCTTTACTTTCTATTAAGGTATCTTTACTTTCTATTAATGTATCTTTACTTTCTATTAATGTATCTTTACTTTCTATTAAGGTATCTTTACTTTCTATTAATGTATCTTTACTTTCTATTAATGTATCTTTACTTTCTATTAATGTATCTTTACTTTCTATTAAGGTATCTTTACTTTCTATTAAGGTATCTTTACTTGCATTCAAGTACTGTATGTTTTTCCACCACTGTCCATTTCCATAACAGGTGTGGTTTCCACTAGTTACCACAGCCACAAAGTCAAAATAGTCTGTATCTTAAAAATTTATGAAAACAAACAATGCTTTTTGGTCTTAATTTAAGCCTTAGGTTAGCACTGTGACACAGCCCTGTACTGAAGGTTAGGGTTAGGGTTAGGGTTAGGAGGATTAGGTTTAAAATCCCAAATTTATGAAAGAAATTTGCGAAATTGGTAGGGTTTAGGACTTTGTCGCTGTGGTAACTACAGACAACCCAACACCAGCTCATCTGTGTTCTGTTTGGACATGATAGAGATTGGTGCCCAGTTTTACATTCTGACTTATAACTACTCTTACTGTGTTGCAACTGCTGTGTAGCTGTGTGTGGTGCTGTGGGAACTTGTTCTACTTGTCAAAATGGAAATGAAAATATACAATGTGGCATTCATTTCAAACATACACCATTTTGCTGGTGGCATTTTGGCATCAAAGACATTGTTCAGCAATCRATTACTCAGACGTAATCATTTTGTGGCTAATTTTCTTCATCTATTGTGTGCTGTTTGGTTCGTGTCTGGCCAGACTCTCTCAATGTTGTGATGTAATAAAGGAGTGAACTCAGGAGTGTTATGCCAGAACAGCCTACTTGTATTTTCTCTCACTCGCTCACTCGCTCACTCTCTCACTCAGTCACTCACTCACTCACAATTCAATGGACTTTATTGGCATGGGAAACATGTGTTAACATTGCCAAAGCAAGTGAGGTAGATAATATTCAAAAGTGAAATAAACAATAAAAATTAACAGTAAACATTACACATACAGAAGTTTCAAAAGAACAAAGACATTACAAATGTCATATTATGTATATATACTAGAGGTCGACCGATTATGATTTTTCAATGCCGATACCGATACCGTATTATTGGAGGGCAAAAAAGCGCGATACCGATTAATCGGCCGATTTATTTATAAAACGTTTTTTTTAATTTTTAAAATTAAAATATATATTTTTTAAATATATATATATATATCATACACACACACACACATTTTTTGTAATAATGACATTGCAACAATACTGAATGACAATCAACACTTATTTTAACTTAATATAATACATAAATACACACACACACAGCTTGAAGTGACAATGATACTGAAGAGTCTGCTTAGGAGACAAATACTCTCAACTGTTTGAATAAAAATAGAGTTTAAGTTACCTGTGATGATTGTTGAAAACAAAAACTTTAATTTCTATATGCAGGAAATCCTATTTTAATAATGGGCATGTAAGAATTGACAACCAAAGTGCGAGTCATAATTCCATGACACCTAGCAAAATTGAAAAGCGGTTCCTTCATTTATTCCATAGGATATTTTTAGATTCACTTAAAATAAGGTCTGCGTTTCGTGTAGGCTTACATCACCGTGCCAATTTTATAACTGTGTAGATATCCATAGGACAAGGTAACTCTGATCAATATTGGCTAAATATAAGCGAAGATAAAAAAAATTGTAGAGTGGATTTATGAAAATATGTTGACAAACGTTACTATCCTAGTGAGATTTACACGGGTATCAAAACGTCGAGGCGTTTTTAAGCCTGCACGAAACACAGACCTTATTTGAAGTAGATCAAGACATTCTCTATGGAAGACATGACGGTAAAATAACGAAGGAACCCCTTTCAAATTCAGCCGCAAGTTATTACAGGATATAACGCGTCGACTATTTCTCTCTAAACCATATACCTTTGACTAATCCGGAAACTATCACCTCGAAAACAAAACGTTTATTCCGTTCCGTATTTTATCTAACGGGTGGCATCCATGAGTCTAAATATTCCTGTTACATTGCACAACCTTCAATGTTGTCATAATTACGTAAAGTTCTGGCAAATTAGTTCGCAAAGAGCCAGGCGGCCAAACTGTTGCATATACCTGACTCTGCGTGCAATGAACGCAAGAGAAATTACACAATTTCACTGGTTAATATTGCCTGCTAACCTGGATTTTTTTAGCTAAATATGCAGGTTTAAAATTATATACTTGTGTATTGATTTTGAAAGGATTGATGTTTATGGTTAAGTACACATTGGAGCAATGACAGTCATTGATTGATTGTTTTTATAAAGATAGTTTAATGCTAGCTAGCAACTTACCTTAGCTTACTGCATTCGCTAACAGGCAGGCTCCTCGTGGAGTGCAATGTAATCAATGCAAGATTGGATCCCCGAGCTGACAAGGTAAAAAATCTGTCGTTCTGCTCGTTTTTCCTAGGCCGTCATTGAAAATAAGAATGTGTTCTTAACTGACTTGCCTAGTTAAATAAAGATTAAATAAAGGTGTAAAAAAAAAAAAAAAAAGGCAAATCGGCGCCAAAAATACGATTTCCGATTGTTACGAAAACTTGAAATCGGAATGGCGATTAATCGGTCGACTCTAATTATACAGTGTTGTAATGATGTGCAAATGGTTCTCTGTCACTCTCTGAGTCTCCCCCCCCCCTATCTCTCTCTGAGTCTCTTGCTATCTCTCTCATTCTCTCTCTCTTTTCTTATCTCTCTCTCTTTTCCTCTCTCTTTCTCGCTCTCTCTCGTTCTCTCTCTCTCTTTCTCACATTCTCTCACATCAATGCCTTTATAGACCTGGGCCATACACTCTGGGCTTTCCAGGTCAGTTGCTCATACTCTATTATGAGGTGGCTAATGCCTGCCATCCCAGAGTGGATGTATAGCAAAGATCCACCTTATTCATTTTGACCCAAAACTGATTTTAAATGTTTAGGTTCACAGTTCACATGCTTTTCATAGCATAAAGCAGAGTTGTATATATTGCAACTTTGATGTAATGACAGTTGATTCTAAACTCATGAAAGGTAGGCTACTATTCAAAGAAACAGTTATGACGTCCCGTCTCCTGTTGATTGCAGTATATTATAGCTTCAGTCTCAGGTAATTGTTTTCAAGTTTAAACCTGGCATAATATTATAGCCTACCTGTACTTAATGCTTAGTACTCTGGTTAATGTCCTTTAAAACACTTACTCTTMCAGCAGATCATGAACAGAGTTAGAACAACTTAAAACTAAATGAAGAAATGATATGGCTGGGTATGATGGTGATTGACTCCATAAAAAAATGATATTGTAATTGAAACTGAAATGTAAGTTGTAAAGTATGTATATACGGGTCTAGTTGACAGTAGACACGCCACCAACACTCTGTGAGCTGTGACTTCTCACTCTATAGTAGGGTTCCCCAACTGGCGGCCCTCGGGTGGTTTTATTTGGCCCCCAAGAAGAAATATATACATATTTTWTTTTTKATGTATTTATTTTTGGACATAAAAGACTATAAAATCACCAGCACATTCAAATTATTCTCACACATAACAGAGAGAGAGATATACTGAGTGGACAAATCATTAGGAACACCTMCTTTTCCATGACAGAKTGACCAGGTGAATCCAGGTGAAAGCTATGATCCCTTTTTGATGTCACCTGTTAAATCKACTTCAATCAGTGTAGATGAAGGGGAGGAGACAGGTTAAAGAAGGATTTGTAAGSCTTGAGACAATTGAGACATGGATTGTGTATGTGTGCCATTCAGAGGGGGYATCAGTGTAGTGTAGSGTCTGCAGGGATAGAGGCCAGGGGTCACATTTCAGCCTCCATGGCAGAGCAGACCAGGGCTGATCCTCCCTGGATGGGGCTGTGTCAAGAATTCTCCTGTGTGAACTAGGAATTTGGTCAGTTACAAGTAATTACATTTGTATTGTTTCTACATTATCAGTGAATCATCTTCWTTACTTGCACTTTATGGTCATGATAAGGTGAGGCTTATCTGTGAGTGTATGAGTGAGAGGTGATCTTTACCCCTCTCAGACCTGTGATGACTTCCTGGTTTGCCATCTGGCTCTATCAGAGGTAGTACATTGATACCCACGTCCATCACGTGGTRCCCTGTTATCATGTGATTCATCCTGTTGCTAAACGCTAAATGGCTCCTATCTCAGCCTGSTATCTGTTCTCAGAGTTCTCCCCACCAGACCTTACTCACCTTGATGATACTGTAAACATCCTGCTGGACTGAAGGTCAGGAGCTGCATTTCCTTCATTTCAGATGCATTGAAAACAATAAGTTGGAGTCATTTTGCACTAGGCTTATGTTGACTGAAGGTGAAGTAACCTAGTTATATTTCAATCAGTCATTATCAGTCAACTTTACTGTTCCACCAGTTGACATGAGGTCTGGTTTAAACCAGTGCAGGTATCTATGTACACAAACTGAAGGTGCCAGCTGCCAAGTCAAAATGACTATTCAGTATTAACAGACATGATGGACAGACTAAAGCAGATGAATCACTCCTGCTTGCTTTCTCTCTCTCCAGTTGCCTCTCCTGTGTGATAATGTCTACGTGTAGCCTCCCCGGTGTGTGTGTTTGTGTGTGTGTCAGAGCCAGGATGTTGGTTAAAGGGCTGGGCAGTGAGAGTGGACCTCTATTCATCAGCCGCAGCCCAGAGCAGTTGAGGTCTTGACAAATTGACTCTTTAGTGCAGATAATAAATTGTATCCCCCCCCACAACCCCCCAACTAGTGGTATGACAGGACACAGCAGGCACCAAAGCCAATTAATGAGCACCAGAGTCAGCTCACAGGTGGACCCTGTCTCCACCTCCACTCCTCTCACTTTCACATTCCTCCCTGTCTAATACCTGCAGTCATTATAGACTCTCCCACTCTGTACCCAACACACACTTTCATGGACTGTCTTTGATATAAAAAAACAACAGCACTCTGTGGTGTATAAAGCCACTACCCAAAGAAAACTGAAAATTACACTTTTGATCCAATGTCATATGAGGATACCTTTGTGTTTACTGCTGAGCCCAAGTAAGCACAAAGTGTGATTTTTTTAAATTCTAATCTGTGACACACCGGTTTGAGATGACAGAGTCCACAAAGCTCCATGAACCGCTTTCAGACACTTAATCCCCATTACTCTAACCCTAATCAAGCACAGTTTACACCCTGAGATCCAGGARTTGTTCAACTCTGGTTTTATCTCTATCAAACCACACCGAGTAGTTAGCAGAGGAATGCAGGAGGACGGCCCACATGATCTGTGTACAACTCGGGGGGAGGCAGGGAGAGTTATGTCTAAATCACCAACTCACCCAGGTCATTAGTGACTGACTAGATAAACATTTCATAGCGGTTTGTTTGAGGGAGATAAATCTGCAGTCAGTGACTCTTAATGATCTACTTTCCCCCAAACCATCTTCCTTTAATGGGCCTAAAATAGCACTTTAATTGGATAAATTAGCACATCCATTTGACYTCAATAGTTTTGTAATTTGCAGACTCAGGAAGCACCCGGACTAATAAGCACTTCTAATAGAGGACACTGAGATAGTTCCGATTGGAGGAAACGGAGAAAACTCACTGTGCCCCGAGCACAAACCCTCTCTCCGTATTTTAAACCCCTGAAGAATGCAGTGGTACCTCTTCCCAGGCCGGGTTGAAGGGCGAGGGTGGGGTGTGTGGAGACACTGGGTATGTATGGTCACTGCACTGGTTAAAGGCTTAGTTAATGCTGTCTGTGGGGCTGAGCTGAGACTTTGTCAGAGAAGACATAGTTAAGCCCTGAGGAGAATAACAAGTCTACAGCACAACATGGCACTGGACTCTATAACCCCAACCCTAACCCTGTGGAGACACACTAGGAAGACATTAACTGGTCTACTCCCAAAACAACAACTTGATTGACAATTAAAGTCTACACCCACAACATATGATGACATTAACAGGTCTACACCCCACAACACCATGATGAACATTAACAGGTTACACCCAACAAAAACTATAATGACATTAACAGGTCTACACCCCAACAAACCATGAGAACATAAACAGGTTCTACACCCCAACAACACATAAATGAAATTAACAGGTCTACACCCCACAACACTATGATGAACATTAACAGGTTTAAACCCCCAACAACACCCATGAATGACATTAACAGGTCTACAACCCAAACAACAACTTAATGGAAATTAACAAGGTTTCTAACACCCAACAAACCTAGATAATGACATTAACAGGTCCTAACACCAATAACACCATGAATAACATTAACACAGGTCTACAACCAACAAACTAGGATGAACATTAAGCAGGTCTACACCAACAACACATGATGAACATTAACAGGTCTAACACCCCAACAACACTAGAATAACATTTAACAGGTCTAACCCAACAACACTATGATGACATTAACAGGTCTACAACCCAACAACACTAATGAACATTAACAGGTTCTACACCCCACAACACAATAATGACATTACAGGTCCTAACACCAACACTATTGATGAACATTAAACAGGTCTACCCAACAACACTAGGATGAAATTAAACAGGTTACTCCCCCAAACAACAAGGATGACATTAACGGTTTACACCAACAACACTAGATGAAATTAACAGTTTCACCCCAACAACACTATGAGAACATTAAACATGTTTAACACCCAACAACAACTAGGAAGCATTAACAGGTTTACACCCAACAACACTAGAGAACATTAACATGTTCATCACCCCAAAACACTATGAGAACATTAACAGTGTTTACATCCCAACAAAACTATAGAACATTAACAGTTACACCTACAACAACACTAGATGACAAAATTAACAGGTTACATCCCAACAACACTATGAGACATTAACAGGTTTACACCCCAACAACACTATGAATGCATTACAGTTTACACCCCAACAACACTATGAGAACATTAAACAGGTTACACCCCAACAACACTATAGAACATTAACAGGTTAACCCCAACACACTATGAGAAGACATTAACAGGTTTACACCCAACAACACAATGAAGCATTAACAGTTACACCCCCAACAACACTATAAGACATTAACATGTTACATCCCAACAACACTAGAGAACTTAACATGGTCTACACCCCAACAACACCTATGGAAGCATTAACATGGTCTAACCCCAACAACACTAATGAATAAAACAAAACAATAAAATTAAGGGTTCTACACCCAAAAACACCATGAAAATGAATTAAACAGGTCTAACAACAACAACATATAGATGACATTAACAGGTCTACACCCCACAAACACTATGATGACATTAACAGTACACCCCAACAACACCATGAATGACATTAACAGGTCTTACAAACCCCAACAACACTAATGAACATTACCAGGTCTACACCCAACAACACTAGGATGAACATAAGCAGTCTAAACCACAACACCAGATGACATTAACAGGTCTACACCCAAAAACACTAGAATAACATTCAGGTCTACACCCAACAAACACATGATGAACATTAACAGGTCTAACACCCAACCAACCTAACGGAAATAACATTAACAAGTCTACACCCCAAAACAAACATAGGCATGATGACATTACAGGTCTAACACCCACAACACATAATGACAATTAAGGTCTACACCCAACAAACACTATGATAACATTAAACAGGTTCTACACCCAACAACACTATGGATTAAGAACAATTAACAGGTCTACACCCAACAACAAAACTAAGAATGACATTAACAGGTCTCCACCCAACAACACTATATGAAAATTAACTGGTCTACACCCCAAACACATTAATGACATTAACAGGTCTACACCCAACAACACTAGATGAACATTAAAACAGGTCTACACCCCACAATACTATAACATTAACAGTTCTATACACCCAAACAACACTATGAAAGCAGTCTAAACCCTAACAAACACTAGGAATGACATTTAACAGTTCTACATCCCAAAAAAATAATGACAATTAAAGTCTACACCCAACAAACACTATAATGAAACAAAATTAACAGGTCTACACCCCAAAAAACACTGATGGCATTAACAGTTTACATCCCAACAACACTATGAATGAACATTAACAGGTCTACATCCCAACAACACTTGATGAACATTTAACAGGTCTAAACAACACCACAACACTAATGAATGTTTCATTACAGGTTTCTAAACACCCACAACACTTAATGAAGGTCATTAACAAGACACCTGCAAGTTCCCGAACATTTCTGGGGGGAATGGCCCTACCCCTCACCCTCGTCCCAGATGTGCTCAGTGGGATTGAGATCCGGGCTCTTCGCTTGCCAATGCAGAACACTGACATTCCTGTCTTGCAGGAAATCACTCACAGAACGAGCAGTATGGCTGGTGGCATTGTTATGCTGGAGGGTCATGTAAGGATGAGCCTGTAGGAAGGGTACCACATGAGGGAGGAGGATGTCTTCCCTGTAACACACAGCGTTGAGATTGCCTGCAATGACAACAAGTTCATTCCGATGATGCTGTGACACACCGCCCCAGGCCATGACGGACCCTGCACCTCCAAATTGATCCTGCTCCAGAGTACAGGCCTCTATGTAACGCTCATTCCTTCGACGATAAACACAAATCTGACCATAGCAGTAAGGCACCTCTGGGTTTGTGGTATATGGCCAAAATGCCACCGCTAAGAGCTGTATCCAGGCACTCCGTGTTGCTTCATGCTTATGAACATCCCTTAGCCGTGGTATATATTGGCCATATACCAACACTCTCTCGTGCCTAAATAAAACACACCCATAATTGGATGTGATGGGATCGTCATTCTGAACCGATGGATATGACACTCGTGTGTCAGTCACTATGGTTAATGTTTTACAAATATTTGACAAAGAAAGCAAGCCTCCTCTGTTTGACCTGTGTGTGGAATTGATAGATGATGTGTCTACACTGGATGAATGATGTTGGCTGTTTCAATTTTCCTTTGACAAGTCTAACATGTAGACCTCTCAGAGCTTGTAGCCCAGAAATATGGGATTACTTAGCAATTAATAACCAGACATTATGTGGGAAACATACAGTTGAATGTGATAAAACATTATTTCGTGGCAACTTGAAGCCATAAAAAGGTGTCTGACCACATGTTGTGTGACACATTTCTCTCCAGCAGTTGAACACAGCTGTGTTTGTTCCGTTCTACAGTGTGGTTTCCTCACCAGTCCGTTGGTGTAAAGTGGGTTGTTCACTCAGCAGGAGAGTATACAGCGGTACCTTCTCCCTTTTCTCTCACCCCTATCCCCCCTTTTTGTTTTGGACCAGTTTTTAAAGACTTGTCTTTTTTAGTGGCAATTCAGCAGAGAGCCTTTGACGGATAGAGCAGGCCGACGTGCAGAAAGGGCCTGTGGGGACTGGGATGGGGAGGCAGCATTGTGTCGCCTCAACAGGGTGATTGTGAGGTGTGGAGGAGGGGAGGGGATATTACTGAAGGACTGAGGGGTGGAGGGGGAGGTGGTACACAAAGGCTGCCCCAGGGTGTGGAAGGAAGGGGGACGGAGGGGTGGGAGGTTGAGGGGGACGAGGACGGAGCAGTCTCACATGTACATGACAGTAGCTCAGGGACTGTTCTTGGTCTGACTCTCCTTGTTCACAGTGTGTGTTGTTTCCCCACAGCCTCATGGACAATGTGCTGAGTAGAGACTCCATGGCAAGGGCAGAGTTAGTTTTTTATGTTTGAAGGTGGCCATATGGTGGCAGAGGAGACTGGCATTAGAACTGCTGAGTAAATGGAAGAAAGGCTGGGTCTGTGGTGGTGGTCTGGCCAGGCAGCCCAACCCTGGTGGATCTAAATTCTGCCTGCTCAGGAACTAACTCCCGGAAGTCCAACCAACCCATTAAGCTTTTGTTGTGGTGAAGAAGCTGTGCTACCATGGGGTGCTGTGCCCTGTGCATTAAAAAAAATATATCAATAATCCGTCCTCCCTCCCATTAATATCCTCCACTGGGGAGACTGAAAGATGGCATTGAAGACAGCCTTTATCTCTGTCTTACCCTCTCTTTCTCCACTTCTCCCCCCTGAGATCAGCCTGCCTCCCTGCCTTGGTGACCATTCTCCTGCCCCCTCACTGGATGGCTTGGAMACACTTTTGAAATGCTAAAACTGGTCTTTGGTTATGTCTGTCAGGGGAAAACACCATAAAGAGATTGAGTAGAAGGGATTCAATTAGCAGAAAAAAGAGAGGTCACTAATTAGTTGATTTATACTCATAGATCCTCCCCCTTACCAACTTGCCTTCTCAGACCATCCTCCATTGAGCCTTCTAAAACCTTTAAATGCATTTTCTATATACAATTAAAGGGCCTCAGCTTTTCTTCCTCTACTTCCTGAAGTGATGTTATTAAGTAGCCAGACTACTTTTATGTTGTTTACTGTTCATTTTTTATTGTTTATTTCACTTTTAGTTATTATTATTATTTTTTTTATTTTATTTATTTAACCTTTATTTAACTAGGCAAGTCAGTTAAGAACAAATTCTTATTTACAATGACGGCCTAGGAACAGTAGGTTCAGGTTCAGGGGCAGAACGACAGATTTTGACCTTGTCAGCTCAGGGATTCGATCTAGAAAAATGTGTTTCCCATGCCAATAAAGCCCTTTGAATTGAGAGAGAGACATATCTCTGTATCTCTGGCAGACTAACTAGAAAGCATAATTAACCATAAGGTGACCTTAAATGTACCACTACAGACCTGCTATTGGATGGGCTCCCACCTTACAGCAGTAGCCATGGTGATGACATCTCAAGCAAATAGGTGAATTCAAACATGTAGGCCTAAGCATCTTGAACATTATTTTTGAATGCCTTTCAGGGCTAAGATAACGTCCAATGCTAAATCACTCTCAGAGCAGCAGACAGGCACAATAACCATTCGTGTCTCCAGCCACAGGCAGCAGCCTGATACATTTACCCCATTACAGCTTTAGGATTTCCACATTTTCATGGAGCATTTTTACTGCAACTACCACTTTGTACTCCCCCATGAAAGGCCTYTGATGCTGTTTATCACTCATTACTGTCACCCCACCCAGTCTCCTTGAGCTGCTCTTAGGACTTCCTCCCCTCTGCACACAGAGCTCTTCCTRCCCTCTGCAGCTTCCAAAGCCCTAATAGAATAACGATTCAGTTGTTGGCTGCGAGCCAGGTTCTTCATGCTTTTACGCTCAGTTTTAGTGTGTCAACGTATCTGAACAATAAGCTTGGCTCAATATAGGAAATGTGTAGCTGAGTTATAGAATCTTTCAACCCCTGCTGTAGATCTGGCCTCTGGTAGCTACATTAGAGTAAGCAGAGCTTCTGTCCTAGATCCAGCAAGGTTGCGGCTACAGATTATAGAATCTTTCTGTCCTAGATCCCAGCGTGGCTACAGTATAACTATTCTGTCCTAGATCCCAGCGTGGCTACAGTATAACTATTCTGTCCTAGATCCCCAGCGTGGCTACAGTATAAGAACTATTCTGTCCTAGATCCCAGCGTGGCTACAGTATAACTATTCTGTTGCCTCCAATCCCAGGTGGCTACAGTATAACTATTCTGTCCTAGATAGTCCAGCGTGCTACAGTATAACTATTCTGTCCTAGATCCCAGCGTCGTCTACAGTATAACTATTCTGTCCTAGATCCCAGCGTGGCTACAGTATAACTATCTGTCCTAGATCCCAGCGTGGCTACAGTATAAACTATTCTGTCCTAGATCCCAGCGTGGCTACAGTATAACTATTCTGTCAGATCCCAGCTGGCTACAGTATAAACTATTCTGTCCTAGATCCCAGCGTGGCTACAGTATACTATTCTGTCCTGATCCCAGCGCTGGCTACAGTATAACTATTCTGTCCTAGATCCCAGCGTGGCTACAGTTAAACTATTCTGTCCTAAATCCCAGCTGGCTACAGTATAACTACTTCTGTCCTAGATCCCAGCGTGGCTACAGTATAACATATTCTGTCCTAGATCCAGGCTGGCTACAGTATAACTATTCTGTCCTAGATCCCAGCGTGGCTACAGTATAACTATTCTGTCCTAGATCCCAGCGTGGCTACAGTATAACTATTCTGTCCTAGATCCCAGCTGGCTACAGTATAACTATTCTGTCCTAGATCCAGCGTGGCTTACAGTATAACTATATCTGTCCTATCCCAGCTGGCTACAGTATAACTATTCTGTCCTAGATCCAGCGTGGCTACAGTATAACTATCTGCTTCCTAGATCCCAGCGTGGTAGCAGTATAACTATTCTGTCCTAGATCCCAGCGTGGCTACAGTATAACTATTCTGTCCTAAATCCCAGCGTGGCTACAGTATAACTATTCTGTCCTAAATCCCAGCGTGGCTACAGTATAACTATTCTGTCCTAGATCCCAGCTGGCTACAGTATAACTATTCTGTCCTAGATCCCAGCGTGGCTACAGTTATAACTATTCTGTCCTAGATCCCAGCGTGGCTACAGTATACTATTCTGTCCTAGATCCCAGCGTGGCTACAGTATAACTATTTCTGTCCTAGATCCCAGCATGGGACTACAGATAACTATTCTGTCCTAGATCCCAGCGTGGCTACAGTATAAACTATTCTGTCCTAGATCCCAGCATGGCTACAGTATAACTATTCTGTCCTAGATCCCAGCCATGGTTACAGTATAACTATTCTGTCCTAATCCCAGCGTGGCATACCAGTGTAAACTATCTGTCCTAGATCCCAGCGTGGCTACAGTGTAACTAATGGTAGTTTAAAAACCTGGGGTCCTGACGTCCTGATGATGAATGAATGCTGCTCTACCTGATTCTTTCTGACATTTGTTCTGACAGCCTGTGTTGATCACAGCTAATCACGTCCTCATGGTTGATTTCTCCCTCACTCTACTCTACTCTACTCTACTCTACTCTACTCTACTCTACTCTACTCTACTCTACTCTACTCTGCTCTGCTCTGCTCTGCTCTGCTCCACTCTACTCTGCTCTGCTCTGCTCTGCTCTGCTCTACTCTACTCTACTCTACTCTACTCTACTCTACTCTACTCTCTGTTCTAGAGGTCGACCGACACCGATTATTGGAGGACCAAAAAAAGCAGATATCGATTAATCGGTCAATTTTTATATATATATTTGTAATAATAACAATTACAACAATACTGAATTAACACTTTTATTTAAACTTAATAGAATACATAAATAAAATCGACTTAGTCTCAAGTAAATAATGAAACATGTTCAATTTGGTTTAAATAATGCAAAAACACAGTGTTGGAGAAGAAAGTAAAAGTGCAATATGTGCCATGTAAAAAAGCTAACGTTTAAGTTCCTTGCTCAGAACATGAGAACATATGAAAGCTGGTGGTTCCTTTTAACATGAGTCTTCAATATTCCCAGTTAAGGAGTTTTAGGTTGTAGTTACAGGAATTATAGGACTATTTCTCTCTAAACCATTTGTATTTCATATACCTTTMACTATTGGATGTTCTTATAGGCACTTCAGTATTGCCAGCCTAATCTCGGGAGTTGATAGCCTTAAAGTCATAAACAGCGCTGTGCTTCAAGCATTGCTAAGAGCTGCTGGCAAACGCAGTAAAGTGCTGTCTGAATGAATGACTACGAGCCTGCTGCTGCCTACCACCGCTCAGTCAGACTGCTCTATCAAATATCAAATCATAGACTCAATTATAATATAATATATTAAACACACAGAAATACGAGCCTTAGGTCATTAATATGGTCAAATCCGGAAACTATCATTTCGAAAACGAAACATTTATTCTTTCAGTGAAATACGGAACCGTTCCGTATTTTATCGAAAGAGTGGCATCCCTAAGTCTAAATATTGCTGTTACATTGCACAACCTTCAATGTTATGTCATAATTATGTACAATTTTGGCAAATTAATTACGGTCTTTGTTAGGAAGAAATGGTTTTCACACAGTTCGCAACGAGCCAGGCGGTGCAAACTGCTGCATATAACTCTGCTTGCACAGAACGCAAGAGAAGTGACACAATTTCCTTAGTTAATATTGCCTGCTAACATGCATTTAATTTAACTAAATATGCAGGTTTAAAAAAATATACTTGTGTATTGATTTTAAGAAAGGCATTGATGTTTATGCTTTTTTCGCGAATGCGCTTGTTAAATCATCACCCGTTTGGCGTAGGCTGTGATTCGATGATAAATTAACAGGCACCGCATTGATTATTTGCAACGCAGGACAAGCTAGTTAAACTAGTAATATCATCAACCATGTGTAGTTAACTAGTGATTATTTTAAGATTGATTGTTTTTTATAAGATKAMTTTAATGCTAGCTAGCAACTTACCCRGYCTCATTGCTGCACTCGCGTAACAGGTGGTCAGCCTGCCACGCAGTCRCCTCGTGGATTGCAATGTAATTGGCCATAATCGGCGTCCAAAAATGGCGATTACCGATTGTTATGAAAACTTGAAATCGGCCCTAATTAATCGGCCATGCTGATTATCGGTCGACCTCTGCTCTGTTCTAATTATAATGATAAGGAAAGGGATCGGGATGATTTGTGTAGGTAGAGTTGTCCATACCAGACATTCCACTGTCCTCTCATAGCTTGGATGCCTTCTCTCTACTGATCTAAATCATCCCTAGACTGGACCCATGCTTCTTATTCCCCTCAGCCAGGTCCACTATCAGTGACCTCTCTCTGGCAGACAGGATCTGCCAGGATCACTGACTGACTCACTGCAGTATGACAGGCCGAGACGGGAACAGGGACCAATGGCTATGATGCTAGATAGAAGAATGTTCTGCAATCTGTACCGTGGACCAGATGCCCCTTTTTTCATGCTCAACATACACCTGTCAGTGGTTTATTACAGCATACTGTATGTTTATGCATTGGGACTKTGTGTTAGTAATATAACAAAAGTCTGTCACTACTATAGCCAGACTGTCTTCATGAGTGTGCCACAGCTGAACAGTAGCCTCAGTAGTGGTTATGTGTGTATGTAGAACATGTTAGAAGGGGGTCAGGCCAGAGTAAATAACAGTTAAATATCAGTGGYCAGAGAGGACACGCCCCCTGGCACGTATTGACATTTATCAAACACTTGTGAAGGGTTTTCCCAGGGGAAGGCTGATTACAATAATTAATATATGTTAATTGACATTTCTGTGTTCTTGTGCAGATCTCCCCCACCCCCACCCTCCACTCTGCGCTCCCTCCATCTCTGTTAGAGAAAGGGCTTGTGTAAAGTAATGGGGCACATGTCTGTCTGACCGTGCGTCTGCTTTCATCCAATAGAAAAGTGAAATATGGGATATCAAAACCAGATCTACAGTATGTACACGACAGGTCATTTTCCATTTCTAGCGTGTTGGCTGCAGACTGGACAGTTGGTATGTGTTCAGATGGTATAGTGGTTGTTATAGAGTAGTCTGGCTCAGGAGCGGTCAGTCTTCAGGAGTACGAAATTACTTTTTAATACCAGACTAGGCACACTCTCACTGCTGCGGATGTCTAGAAAAAGCCTCTTGGCAGAATTTTCCCCATCATTAATTTGGACAAAATATTTACTCTGTATCACAAGGCAAGCCTTATGTCCTGGTTTAGTTTTTCCAGACCAGGTTCCTTTGTGTTTTGGGGCTTTTTTTATTTGACCTTATTCCACTCTGGTGGGCTCTGGTCATGCCCCACTCCCCAGACCCATACTGGTGCCTTTGAGACTTTGCCACAGGAGTTGTGGTTCCTCAGAGACTGAGTCATATTCAGTTACCATAAATAAGACCCATATCTCCATCCCTTTATGTGGCATATGCACACACACACGTCGCCCACACACACGTCGCCCATACACACATGCACACCCTCACACTATCACACTGTTATGCTTTTGTGCCAAGTTATTACACCTTAACTTCTTGGCATCGATGGAGATGTGTTGAGATTCTTCACTCAGACATTACCGTTGAACCATTGACCAAACGCTGTAGCTGAAATCCCCCTCAACACCCAGCTGTCCAGAGATTTGTTTCAGAATGTGTTTGGCTGAACATTTCGAATAGCTAGGAGCTGTTAAGGTCACCAGCTCAGCAGACAAATAGTGAAACTAACACGCTCAAACAGTTGAACGTATCTGTCTCTGCCACCCCTAAAATAACATTTAAAAAGCATTAGGTGTTTTCTGCTGATCCTGCCCCCTGACTTTCTGGCAGCCCTTCAGACTTTCTCTTGTTCTTGGCCTCTCGCCTAAGTGCCATACTCTCTGTGGCGGCTGTGCCAGCTGAGCTACTGGTCATGCCTGTCCCCCTCCTCTCCTTCCCCTCAGACCCCCCCCTCGTCCCCTCACAGCGTGCCACAGATCAGAAAATACGCAGTGAGGAGGAGTGGTGACCTTGGGGAGAGAGAGCACCAATACTGCCCCTCTATCAAGGTGTCATAATCGTCCTTAGTGAACACCGGCTAGGTCATGTCAGATAGATATAGGATAGCCTGAACCAGCTACTTACCACCACAGTATTATGTAGTGGTTAAGAACGTTGGGCCAGTAGCTGAAAGGTGCTGTTCGAATCCCCGACTAGGTGAAAAATCTGTCACGTGCTCTTAGAGAAAGGCACTTAACCCTAATTGCTCACGTAAGTTGCTCTGGATAAGAGATTCTGCGAAATGACAAAAATGAATAAAAAAAATTCAGCCCTCTGCACTTGACAGTGAGCTCACATGCCGTATGGCTAGAACTACCGGGTATCATTTTTAATCCCTGAAAGATATGTTTATTTTTTGTTCCATTTGTAAATCAGTCCTATAATTTTCCTTTTGGAATATTCGTCTCTATCTACCAGATACATGAGAGCAGAATTCAGTGGAGAGAGCATTACCGTTTTCATCCCCTGTTGGGAAAGAAATGTTCCAACATATTTTATTACCCCGTGGAACCTCTCCTGCTAATCTGGCGGTGCTGCTTTGATGCATCATTAATATCACACTGGCCAAACCTCATTACAAATCGAAAGTGCCACAAACAAAAACAAGAGGTAATTGCTTTTATTCTCTCGTCCTGTGTTTCCTGAATCCACCTTGACTCTGTAGTACTGGGATTGTGTTCAGTCAGAGAGGAGTTAGGTCTGACTGTAGTACTGGATTGTTTCAGACAGAGAGGAGTTAGGTCTGACTGTAGTACTGGGATTGTTCAGTCAGAGAGGAGTTAGGTCTGACTGTAGTACTGGGATTGTGTTCACAGAGAGGAGTTAGGTCTGACTGTAGTACTGTGTTGTGTTCATTCAGAGAGGAGTTAGGTCTGACTGTAACTGGGTTGTGTTCAGTCAGAGAGGAGTTAGGTCTGACTGTAGTACTGGTTTGTGTTGTTCAGTCAGAGAGGAGTTAGGTCTGACTGTAGTACTGGGATTGTGTCAGTCAGAGAGGAGTTAGGTCTGACTGTAGTACTTGGGATTGTGTTCAGTCAGAGAGGAGTTAGGTCTGACTGTAGTACTGGGATTGTGTTCAGTCAGAGAGGAGTTAGGTCTGACTGTAGTACTGGGATTGTGTTCAGTCGAGAGGAGTTAGTCTGACTGTAGTACTGGTGGTTGTGTTCAGTCAGAGAGGATGTTAGGTCGACTGTAGTACTGGGTTTGTGTTTTAAAGCACCCTGTCTCTGCTGAGTGAATGACATGCATATCTCCTATAACCTGCATTACTGTTGTCCCTGGATCAGGGCTGTTTTCTCATCCTTCCACTGGCTCCAATCACAGTTGTTATTAATATACATGTAAATGCAAAGTTTGGGAGCTTGTTGTCAGACAGACATGGACGGTTGGAGAGAGTGACAGCTCTTCTGTCTCCCCACCCAGTAGTCTGAACGTCCCTCCCATCTGCCTGTAATCCACACAGACCCATCATGACATGCTGCTTCCTCTAACAAGGCTCTCATCAGTWCGTCCCTTAAACATGTCCCCCGTGTTTCAGGGAATGAACATAGCTAATAAAGAAGATGAACTGTATTTACCCTCCAGGAATCAGATGAGGTGGCCCTCGTGGCCCTTTGTGAATTTGACAGGTTTTATGAGTGTCTAATGACGTGTACTGGGGCAGCTTGACATGGGGTACAGGAGAGCTACAACTCATCCTGAATTGAGTCACTTGGGCCTCGACTGAAAATGCATTGTTTTCTCATTTTCAACACCATTGTGCGACTGACACACTTTATCAAGCTCACAACTGAAGACGGCGTTATAGGCCTTCCCCTTTGGGAAACGCCTTGCTTATATGTTCACGCTCTTTCCTCACATTTAGTGATGCACTTGAGAAAATTGCAATAAGAAGGAAAACTACTTCAAATAATTGAAAGGTTTATTTAATTGAGCTCCTCTTCCCCCTGACTTACCACAAGCCCTATCACACCCCTCACCTTCACCTCCATGTTGTCATGCTGCCTGCTATCTTCCATCTGGATCGGCCCTGTGTGGAAAAAGCCTGGAGCCAGAGAGGGAAATACTGCTGCCATTGTTTTTTGCTCCAGACCTAGGCCCTAGAGCAGGATGGGCCCCAGCCTCCCAGAGGAACACTGTCCTGGGCCGCTTCACTCCCGACCTGGCTTCCATCGCCAGGGGAGCGCCAGTTATGGCTTTCCCAGCCGACAGAGTGAGAAGCTGGGGCTGGTGCTCCTGGCCTGAGGGCCTCCTCTGGGTCCTCTCCTGATGAATGATGAGGATTATGCCAGCACCCTGGAGCCTCTACTGGCACCCTTCGATCCCCCTGCTGAGTACTAGCTAGGGCAGCATGGTTTGAGATCTGTCACCTGGATCTCACATCCAGACAGGCATCACATCAACATTCTGCTGAAAGGCTAAGGCCAGGATAATATTGTGATGACCATGGATGTTGTTGTTACGCGTAGTTAACATGAATGAGTGACATACTGTATGTGGCAAATTACAGAAGAAGCCATTTTAACTGTCATAGCAACTACCCAACACACCAACCAAAGGAGCTAGACTTCTAGACGGTTCATTTGGGGCGATAGTAGTGTTGAGTTTCAGCTGTGTGTCTAAACCCTGAGGTAGGACTTTTAATGTTTGCTTCAATAAAAGTGGCAGTAATTTTAATGGTGGCTACATTTTTCGATCGGTAAGTGATACCTGCTTTTTTGAAGTGCTACAGTTGTATCACCACAGTAATGGTAGCCCACTCTGTTTGGTAAACTGAGACAAAGGGAGCAGGACGAAAAGAGACCATAGAGAAATCAATCCCACTGTCCTCCTCCTCCACCCAGCCTCCCTATACACACTCYCACAGGGAGCCTTAATCCTGGCTCTCAGCYGTGTAATCGATAGCCTTGTGTGACATTAAAAACAGGCCCCTGATTTGATACAACTGGCAGAGTCATTCACACTGTGCATTCCAGGGTGGGATCCCAGCCATGAAATGACATTAAGATTCTGTTTCACTTCCCTGRCTGTAATTTCACCTGATCTGCAGGGCACAGGGTGGGTACCTGTCCTGTCTTTTCCCTCTTATTACTCCCTCTCTATTAGCCTAGGAATGTATCACATAGTCTTTAATCTAGTGGTATCTGTATCCTCCTTTTCCTGCCTCAGTTGGACCCATGTTCTCTTCATAATTCCTGTTTCTCAGCTCTTCAGAGAGCTCTTCCTATTGGAAGAGAGTATGTGCCACTGTACATGCTGTCATTGGCAGGTGTGGTGTGGGCACAGTGGGTAGTGGGTAAGGGCATGTCTCCCAGTCTCCTCCCGGCCACCCGAGGGCCACAACCCTGCTGTTATCTCAGCCGTAAATCCCCCTGCGGTCCCCTAATCACACATTAATGGGCTGGCTGATAGGGAGAACGCCGCCACGCTGTGCCTCGCTCTACCTGTATTATGTCACAGCCGTAGCTCATATCACACTACAACTCTACAGCCCTCCTCTGCTGGAGGTCTGGAGGGACAGGCTCAGATTCTATAACAACATGGCCAACCCTTCAACTTTAACGTCACTGTTTATGAGTTTGATAAGACCTGAATGATAGTGTGAATTATGGTGGCCTATCCATCATTACAGGTTTAACGGGTAATGACACACACACACACACACCTCAGTGGGTCATTAGGTTCTGAGGTGAGATAAGTTATGATCTTTAAGGTCATTGTATTAATCATATTTAGCTAGAGCACAAACATGTCTATCATTCAAGGACAAACGGTAGTGACAAACAGATCTAAAATGTGCCTGTGTTGCTTCACTGTCCTCTGCCTCCTGTAAGGTCTCTGGGGGAGAGGGCAGGCAGCAGGCAGCAGGCGGCTGGCTCTCCTCCTCCTCATTCCCTGCCAAGGCAGCAGCAGTGAAAATGACAGGAGTGATGTGAAAGGCACATTTCCATTGAAGTTAGGAAGTCACTGGAGCTGAGCTTATTATACAGATACTGTAGGATCTTAATGTGATCACTTATTTCTTGCTGAGAATTTCCTGCAGTAACACGGTTAAATTATCAGTATTTCACTTTTCATGTATTCTAATTTTGTCCAGCTAATAGCCTAACCACTGATCAAGCAACATTATGGACTTAGCATAAAATCCGGTTGCTGAAGGATTATTTTACTACGACAATACTGGTCAAATTTAGATCCTACACCTGTAGCTGCTGGTGATACTTTTGAATCTCTCTCTTTTTCTCAATTCAATTCAAAGGCTTTATATGACATGGGAAACATATGTTTACATTGCCAAAGCAAGTGAAATACATAATAAACGAAAGTGAAATAACAATAAAACAATAAAAACAATAAAAAAGGAACAGTAAACATACACTCCCAAAAGTTCCAAAGGAATAGAGACATTTCAAATGTCATATTATGTATATGTCACAGTGTGAAAATAAATTAACATAGCATGTTTGTTTTTCACTGGTTGTCACGTTCGTCGAATGTGAAGAGAGGAGACCAAGGTGCAGCGTGAAGTGAATACATTCTTCTATTTTATTTAAGAAGAAACACTAACCAAACTAATACAAACAACAAAACGAACGTGACGCTATAATATAACAGTGCAGACACAGGCAAACTAACACATAGACAATCACCCACAACCCACAATGACAAAACAGGCTACCTAAATATGGTTCCAATCAGAGACAACGATGATTTGAGAAACATATCAGGCCAAACACAGAAACAGACAAACTAGACATACAACATAGAATGCCCACTCAGATCACACCCTGACCAAACAAAACATATACATACAAAGCAAACTATGGTCAGGGCGTGACACTGGTTGCCCTTTTCTTGTTGCAACAGGTCACAAATCTTGCTGCTGTGATTGCACACTGTGGTATTCCACCCAATATATAAGATAGTTTATCAAAATGTGATTTGTTTTCAAATTCGTTTTGGGTCTAAGAGAAATCTGAGGGAAATCTGTGTCTCTYATAGGGTCCTAAACTTGGCAGGAGGTTAGGAAGTGCAGTATGTCAGATTTTGAGTTGTGGGTAAATGGGTTTTTAATTGTAAAACCCCATGTACCTATTGATCGGCTTGTTAAAGGACTTTTATCTTATTCACAGAACTAGTCCCAGTGAATAGTCTCATCATGGACTTGGTTTTGACTGTCTCCATCATGGTTCCTATCAGGATCTCCTATATTTGCATGACAGTAATCAAAGCTGTCTGTGTTTTTTCTTCATCAATCTACACACAATACCCATAATGACAAAGCAAAAACAGGTTTTTAGACATTTTTGCAAATGTATAAAACATAAAAACGTAAATAAAACATTTACATAAGTATTCAGACCCTTTACTCAGTACTWTGCTGAAACACCTTTGGCAGCGACCTTTGGCAGCGAGCCTTGAGTCTTCTTGGGTATGACGCTACAAGCTTGGCACACCTGTATTTGGGGAGTTTCTCCCATTCTTCTCTGCAGATCCTCTCAAGCTCTGTCAGGTTGGATGGGGATTGTCGATGCACAGCTATTTTCAGGTCTCTCCAGAGATGTTTGATCGGGTTCATGTCCAGGCTCTGGCTGGGCCACTCAAGGACATTCAGAGACTTGTCCTGAAACCACCCCTACATTGTCTTGGCTGTGTGCTTAGGGCCATGGTCCTGTTGGAAGGTGAACCTTCACCCCAGTCTGAGGTCCTGAGCGCTCTGGAGAAGGTTTTCATCAAGGATCTCTCTGTACTTTGCTCCGTTCATCTTTCCCTCYATCCTGACTAGTCTCCCAGTCCCTGCTGCTGAAATAAAACCATGCTTCCCTTAGGGATGGTGCCAGGTTTCTTCCAGACGTGTCGCTTCAGTCTTGGTTTCATCAATGTGTCAGATCAGGACAGCCAACTTTATATGAATCAATAATATGCAGCCTTTTACTAGTTTGTTTTGTATTGTTCCAGTTGAAAGAGAAAGACCATAGGAGTTACTCAGAGACTACTGGTGAGCAGAGAGTGTTTGAGGAAAGGTCTAGTAGACTGGGGCYTGTTAGATCAGAAGGGGTTCAGACTGCTCTCTTCTCTGGGTGGATCTGGTAACAGTTACTACTGGGTTCGTTGGTGTGTTGGTCATTACTAAGGGACTTTTTAAGTTAGAGAGCAGGATCATCACAGAGGATTGTAGTTTTTTTAATTACCTCCATATTGAGCCCCAGCCTCCCTCAAGCTCATKTCTAGTGTGTTAAATMTGTGTATGTGTGTGTGTGRGTGTGCGTGCGTATGGTGTGTATGTGCTTGTGTGTGATTAGAGTAGATTGTGTGCCAGAGAAAGAGAGGGTTAAAACAAATAGAAGAATCTTGCCTGAGGCACCAATCGATCAGATGCTAGCAGCAGAATTCCCAGCAGCCCACTGGTGAGGCTGTGGATCATATTAGTTCATCTCACATTCTATGTCAGGAGAGAGGAGAGGAGTGGAGGGGAAGAATGAGAGGAGGGGGGTAAGATGAAGGGAGAGGAGAGTAGAGGAGAAGAGGGTGGAGGAAAGAGGAGGAGAGAGGCGGGTGGAGGTATTCTAAAGAAAGAGTTGAATTGGCTGTTACAGTATATCAGTGGACTGCACACTGCTTCTCCTGTTTCTATCTGTTTGGCCTGTGTGTGTGTGTGTGGTGTGTGTATGTGTGTGTGTGTGTTGTGTGGTGGTGTGTGTGTGTGTGTGTGTGTGTGTGTGTTGTGTGTGTGGTGTGTGTGTGTGTGTGTGTGTGTGTGTGTGTGTGTGTGTGTGGTGTGTGTGCTGTGTGTGTGTCCGGTGTGTGGTTGTGGTACCAGTGGTGGAGGGAGGTTAGCTCCCTGTCAGTCTGTTGAAAGCACACACCTGTAGAGGGGGCGTGGGAGTGATTCTCCCATGACAAAGTCATCCCCCACCCTCCATGGGCCCTTTCTCTTCCTGGTAAGGGGTAATGGAGCTGAAGTAACCAGCGTCAGAGACACTGTCTGTGACACACAGAGGTTCACTGACTTTGGGAAGTAAAGTCATACACACACGCACGCACGCACGCACACATACACACGCACACACAGAGAGACACACACAGAGACAGTGTTCACCCCTGGGGAGGGATTAGTGACGCCACCTCCCCCTCACCAACGTGTCTGTCAAACATCTTTCCAACACTAATACTGTGTAACTGATATGTGAACAAACATACATGCACGTTCYCACAGATGCTAATGGCCTCACTCACATCTCACTTGAATGCCTTTAGTCCAAGCATGAGTATACTCATATACTTAAATGTAAATGTATACTCATGTTATCTTCCATTCAAATTTCCCGAAAACAACTTGTTAGTAAAAACATCAGATCAATTCTAAGCCTTAATCAAGAAGATGGAAAGTGAACTGCAGCCGTAAACAGCCAGGAAGCCAGGAGAGAAAAACACTGACTAACACACAGCTCTCCCCAACATTTTGGCCAATCTAAATGTTTAATAGTACACCCTCAAACCCCTGGCTTCAGACGGCTCTAAATTAAGCAGAAAATAAATCAATGGGGGAGGGGAGAGCAGGCAGATAGACTGCAGAGCTCTTCAAAGGCCTGTTTAATAAAACATACAGGCATGCCTGTGTTCTCTGGTGAAGGGCTGTGGTGGGTGTTGGGCGGCGGCAGAGTCTTGGATGTATAGCCTAGCGAGGGGTGTTAGCGTACCGCTTACCCCTGATTATGTGCTGTCTGACCAAAGGGCTGGGCCGCGCTAGCCTGGTTAGCCACGCTGTCCTGGTTAGCATGCAGGCTGCAGGATCAAAGGGCTGCGATGGGAGCAGGTTACTAATTAATGGTGGTTAATTAGGAGTGGCTCAGACAGAAAGATGCAACGGGCTTAAACATCTGAGACGGACGCTTACATGTTTTACTGTGGGCTTTATAAAATGTGAGATGGAGGAATAGATTAGCTTTTTGCTCTGGGTGTGGGTGTTTCTCTCTGTATCTCTCTGTATCTCTCTGTATCTCTCTGTATCTCTCTGTAACACCCACACACAGACATGCAGTAATAACTCCCTGAGGATCTCTTCAGAAGTGAAACTCCCTAATAATTACAGTAATACCCACTCATCAGTAAAAACCAGTGTAGGAATTAGAGAATGACCGATAATTGGCCGAGACGATATATTAGGCCGATATTGGCCTTTTCAAGTCTATCAGCTATCGACTCTTCAGCTTTGCCGATAGACCCTCTACATAGCAAAACTGCAGCAGTAGCAAGCTAGTTCATTCTCAAACAGAAAGGTGCAGTATTGAGGAATTTATGAATTGACACAGTGTCCAAAATCAAACTTCTGTTGCAAATATTAGTTTATTGAATTCACTAACAATAAGGCTCATGTTGACCTGCCCGGACATMCATGCAATAAATAAGATAGCTAGTTAGCAGATAGCTATGTGACCTGTTAGCAAAGATTATGATAACTAACCTTTTTACGCCAATAAATTACATTATCCAGCCGGTAATTTGTGTGACCAGACCTTCTCAAATAGTACGTAAGTACCCTGGCCTATATCATGTCCTTCCATACAAGCGTGACATGCTGAAGTGATGCTTCTATGCAAATGTTGTTGATCGGTAGGCTAATATAAGTCCCAAATGGAAGTCAAACATATTGTTTGTCATCTGTAGCACCCTAGACTCCACTGATCAGCCTAAACAAGCTCAATAACTCAATGCATGCACTCCTGCCTGTATTGTGAATAGGGCTATGCCATCTTCATCCAGTTCATCAAGAMATTTACCATTCAAACAACATTATTACCATGATGTTGGTGTATAGTTAGATTACAGAAAACAATTCTAATGTATTGTTTGATTTTAAAATGTATGCATTAATGCATACACGGCCGTCTCTGGGAAATTCTGTCATCGGAATTTTCAAATGTAATGGTATTGAATATCGGCATAAAGTATCGGCCTCCTTGACTCCCAAAAATTGGTATAGACATCGACCCTAACAAATCCATATTGGTCGTTCTCTAGTAGGAATTACTTTCACAACACTGTTACAATGATATTGCTTCACCTTACTGCCTTATCATACAGACTTCACTATCTCCATTTCCTCCTCCACGGTGGACAACCAATATTCCACATGAACAGTAAAGACACAGTACAAGCAACATAGCACCATAATAAAGGCTGCGGTAAGGGAGTGGTAATGAGTGAATGGGGTATAGTGAGTCTACTCTGTATTTTTGGGGTAGTGTGTTAATGATGTTCCATTGGCTCCTGTTTGAGTAGTAGTGATTCATATTGACCCGGCGTCGCCTGCCTCCCATTCTGCTGACTTCCCTCTAATCACGGCCCACCGCAGGAAGATGCTCTCTCAGCACCATGTATTAGGGGGAATGGGGGGATGGGTGGAGAAGAGAGGGCACAGATGAGGCAGTGTGGCAAGTCCACGGGATGCTGGGTAAATTAATTGTGGCCCTGTACCGCCAATTAGTCCCAGCTCCCTTTAATTGGTGCTGAATGGGCTCCAAAGGCCTATGTGGGGAGATACGGGYTGCAGGGTTGGAGACACACACACAGACGTGCCATCTTCTATCCCTCAGGCATTAACGACATCATGCTCATTTGCATATAAAGCAGTTCTGATAGCCACAGCTCACTGGTCTCAGAGCAGCAGTAAAGACCTGACATGTCATTAGCGTTTACAGCCACTGGCTGCCATGTTGCTGCCTTTGTGTTGCCTCATGTATTAGCTTCTAGTGGGTTCCACTGGGTCTCTACTGATGTGGTCCTGTGTGGCTCAGTCTATAGAGCATGGTGCGTGCAACACCTTGGATTGTGGGTTACGTTCCCACTGCTGCCATCCATTCATTTCGATAAAAGRGTCTGCTAAATACACGTTGATTGACACAAAGCTGTAAGGTGTGTCTGTTCTTGCTCTTCTTATCTCTCCCGCTCTCATTTCTGCCTCATGTCTTTGATGTGGGAAATGACAGGGGTACATAACTGGAGCATTGCGTTGCTCAGCAGGAGACATTACTGTATGTAATGAAAGGCTTTAAAGGAGACGTTACTGTATGTAATGAAAGGCTTTAAAGGAGAAGTTACTGTAGCATTGCTCAGCTGAGCGCAGGAGCAGAGTTCAACAACAAGTCTCAGAGTGATGTCAACACTGTCATTACATAATACAGTACTTAAGGCTGAGCATGCTATAGTATTGTCTTTAGAGTGAGCAATGCTAGTAATTGCCTTTGATGACAATGCTACAAGTAATTGTCTTTAAGGGTGAGCTATGTACGTATTGTCCTTTAGGCTGAGCAATGCTACAGTAACTTGTCTTTAGGCATGAGTAATGCTCCGTATTGTCTTTAGAGCTGAGCAATTTTATTTTTTTATTTTTTTACCATTATTTTACCAGGTAAGTTGACTGAGAAACGTTCTCATTTGCAGCAAACCTGGGGAATTGTTACAGGGGAGAGGAGGGGGTGAATGAGCCAATTGTAAACTGGGGATTATTAGGTGACCGTGATGGTTGAGGGCAGATTGGGATTTGCAGGAACGGG
>NC_036862.1:35860626-35867300 GCF_002910315.2 Salvelinus sp. IW2-2015
TGCTGCTGCGCGTATCATCAGCACCTGCCTAGGATTTCTTACTTACATAACCTGCTACCGTTTCTCTCTGTTCCTATGCATCACAATTCATTTATTGTCATGTCATCTTCAGAGTTACACATACACATACAGATGATGTAATAGTGTTAAGGATAGTGGTGGAAAAAGTTCCCAATTGTCAGACTTGAGTAAAAGTAAATCAAATTTGATTTAATTTGTCACATGTGCCGAWTACAAAAGGTGTAGACCTTACTGTGAAAGAATGAATACAACAGGTGTAGAACTTACTGTGAAATGCTGAATACAACAGGTGTAGAACTTACTGTGAAATGCTGAATACAACAGGTGTAGAACTTACTGTGAAAGCTGAATACAACAGGTGTAAACTTACTGTGAAATGCTGAATACAACAGTGTAGAACTTACTGTGAAAGATGAATACAACAGGTGTAGAACTTACTGTGAAAGGCTGAATAAACAAGTGTAGAACTTACTGTGAAAGGCTGAATACAACAGTGTAGAACTTACTGTGAAAGGCTGAATACAACAGGTGTAAACTTACTGTAAAGCTGAAATACAACAGGTGTAGAACTTACTGTGAAATGCTTACTTGCAAGCCCTTAACCAACAATGGAGTTTTAAGAAAAATAAGAGTTAACAACATATTTACTAAATAAACCAAAGTTTWAAAAAGTAACACAATAAAATAACAATAACTAAGGCTATATACAGGTGGTACTGGTACCGAGTCAATGTGCGGGCTACAGGTTAGTCGATGTAATTGATGTAATATGTACATGTAAGTAGAGGTAAAGGGACTATGTATAGATAATAAACAGAGAGTAGCAGCAGCGTAAAAAAAGGAGGTCAAAGCAAATTATCCAGGTAGCCCTTTGATGAACTGTTCAGGAGTCTTATGGCTTGGGGATAGAAGCTGTTAAGGAACKTTTTGGTCCTAGACTTGGCGCTCCGGCACTACTTGCCMTGCGMCAGCAGAGCGAACAGTCTATGACTAGGGTGGCTGGAGMCTTTGACAATTTTTTGGGCTTTCCTCTGACACTGCCTGGTATAGAGGACCTGGATGGCAGGAATCTTGGCCCCAGTGATGTACTGGGCCGTACACACTACCCTCTGTAGTGCCTTGCAGTCGGATACCGAGCAGTTGCCATACCAGGCGGTGATGCAGCCAGTCAGTCAGTCAAAGATCAGTCAGTCAGTCAAAGATACCTTAATAGAAAATGACTCAAGTAAAAGTGAAAGTAACTTTCACTACTTTAATAAAGGTATTTGGTTTTAAATATACTTAAGTATCAAAAGCAAATTAAATTGCTAAAATATACTTAAGTATTAAAATTAAAAGTATAAATTATTTCAAATACCTTATATTAAGCAAACCAGGCAGCGCCATTTTCTTGTTTTTCTTATTTTACTGATAGCCAGAGGCACACTCCAACTCTAAGATATCATTTACAATGAAGCATGTGTGTTTAGTGTGTCTGCCAGATCAGAGGCAGTAGGGATGAACGGGGATGTTCTCTTGATAAGTGTGTGAATTAGACCATTTCCCTGTCCTTCTAAGCATTCAAAATGGCTGTCAGGGAAAATGTATGGAATAAAAATCACATAATTTTCTTGAAATAAATATAAAAGTTGTCAAAAATATAAATAGTATAGAAAAGTACAGAAGCCCCCAAAAACTACTTAAGTAGTACTTTCAAGTATTTTTATTGAAGTACTTTACAGCACTAGTTAAGGATAGGGTAAAGAGTCCTAGCTGGCCTGTTGACCCCTAAAATATAGTGTTCTCAACTCTCTTTCCTCTTATCTTCCCAGGATCCCGTCTGCGCCAGGAGGACTCCCCACCCCGGATCGTAGAGCACCCATCTGACCTGATCGTGTCCAAGGGGGAGCCCGCCACCCTCAACTGCAAGGCGGAGGGGCGGCCCAGCCCTACGGTGGAGTGGTACAAGGACGGGGAGCGGGTAGAAACGGACCGGGACAACCCTCGATCTCAACGCATGCTGCTGCCCAGCGGCTCCCTCTTCTTCCTACGTATCGTCCACGGACGACGRTCCAAACCGGATGAGGGCTCCTACGTCTGCGTCGCCCGCAACTACCTAGGAGAAGCCATCAGCCACAACGCCTCGTTGGAAGTAGCATGTAAGTGCAGCTCATGTTGGGGCTTTTCTTATTTCCTCTTGGGCCTCTGGGCCTCTGGGCCTCTGAGCCTCTGGGTTCGGTGTGAATGGAAGAGAAGGGGGTTTAGACTGGAGCTGGGGCTGAATAGAAGACTCCAGTTTCCTACTCTATTTCTCCCCTCAATGTGCTCATTGAGTTGGATAATCTCACAGGAGATGGTTCAGGATGTGTTTGGCCCATTTGCCCCAGTAGGCCCAGTCCTGGGGGCAGATTGGCCTGAGCATCCCAGGGGGGGTGCTCCTGTAAAGGGCCCTTGGTAGGGGGTCAGGAGCTACAATAGGAACAAAGTGCTTTCTGTTGTCCTTCTAGCTCTGGTGTTTGTCAGGGAGATGGATCAGAGTTTTTATACACAAATCAGTTCAGTCATTGTATCTGTGTTTGGTCATCTTTTAGTAGAGAGAGTTACCTCAGTTGTTTCCTTGGTTGTAGACTAGACTAGTGGAGCTCCTCTTTATTGCCTGCTAGATGGTCTTAATGATGGACCTGCTTTGATGTGYATGGGGCATTCCATCATTGTGAGGGTCAGTGACTACGCTGAAAGGTTTGGGACTAAAAGCTTTCAAACAAATAGYCAGTGAATAATATACAGTACATAGAAAGAGGACGGACACCACTGCTTATTCATTTAACTCTTAGCATAATGATTGGTGCTCTGTGTTGACAAATTTGTCCTCAAGGCTGGTTGGTTTCTGAGGTCAGATCTTAGCCATGTTATCTGTACTGTGTCTCTACTGGCTGGTCTGAGGTCAGCTCTTAGACATATTATCTGTGCTGTCTGGAGAGGGAACATTGAGAAGAGGATCTCAGATATCAACCGCTTCTCAAGCATGCCCAGGAGCTGTCACCAAGGCCCTCATTGTAATCTAATCGAAAGAGAGGGGTTCGGGGGATGGGCGGTGGTCTTTTTACGGGTGCTGGTGACTGGGGCTTGAGGGGAGGATCTGATGGTGTGTAGGGGAGTGGGGATGAATACTAAAGGCTACATGAGCAGGCAAGATACATMCTGTATGTCAGCTGTGGAGTTACTATACTTTCTCAGTATTTGGTTGTGGATGATGTGTATATTTATAACTCTTGATGTACTATCAGGTGTGTACTACAACAGAGCAGTAATTCAAGATAATTGAAATAGCCATAATTAAAAAGATGAATAAAAAAGCATTCAATTGTTGCTTTCAAGGCCTCTGCCTTTGAAATGGGAGAGCCTGGTACCATGGGAGGACCATGGGGATATAGTCAGCAGTTGGGTTGGTCAACAGAAGAGGCCTGGTACCATGGAGAGACCATGGGATATAGTAGCAGTGGGTTGGTCACAGAAGAGCCTGGTACCAATGGGAGGACCATGGGGATATAGTAGCAGTGGGTTGGTCACGAGAAGAGCCTGGTACCATGGGAGGACCATGGGGATATAGTAGCAGTGGGTTGGTCACAGAAGAGCTTGGTACCATGGGAGGACCAATGGGAATATAGTAGCAGTGGGTTGGTCACGGAAGAGCCTGGTACCATGGGAGGCCCATGGGGATAAGTAGCAGTGGGTTGGTCACGGAAGAGCCTGGTACCATGGGAGGACCATGGGAGATATAAGTAGCAGTGGGTTGGTCACGGAAGAGCCTGGTACCATGGGAGGACCATGGGGATATAGTAGCAGTGGTTTGGTCACGGAAGAGCCTGGTACCATGGGAGGACCATGGGATATAGTAGCAGTGGGTTGGTCATGGAAGAGCGCAGCTGAAAACCATAACTCTGTGTGTTAGTGGTGGCGGGGACGGTGTCATGTCCATCTCCTCTCTAGATCTCACCCCAGAGTCAGGCCTCTGCTGCCCCAAACTGATGACTGTTCCCTGCTGTCTTTTATCCACTCAGTCCACTCGAGCCCTGCATGGTTAGAGGCCTGCCTTCAGAAAGACTGAAGGCCTCCCAATGAATTACATCAAATAGAAACTGTCAAGGAAAATAAACAGAGAGTCAAACAGGGCCCCACTTTCCATAAAATGGGATGCAAAAATATTCTCCCCAAAAGTGGACGATATAGGGTATTTATTTCAGAGGTGGGTTCTTCAAGTGAAGAACAAGAGGCTTGGCTGGAGCAGATGGTAGCAGGACTGGAGCGGTCAGGCCAGAGTAGAGACAGTGGCTGGCCTGGCCCTGCCCACAGAACTGGGCTGCTTATTCTGGACCAGGTTCAAAAGGACCCATAATGACAAGGTTCTGAGCAGCAGCCCTCTCTCGCTGTCTCACTCTGTCTCTCTCTGTTTCTCTGACCACCATTCTCTACCGCTCACACTCCCCCACATATATTTTGTTGTCAGAGCAACCAGGATAGAACCCTGCAGGAGAGAGAAGGGGAAGAGCAGAGAAAACTAAGCACTGAGCTTTTACAAACCTTGTTTAAACTTCAGGACAGGGACAGAGTACCTACGTGCCATGGACTGAGTATACAGGCCTTTTAAAAAACATTATTTGGACTTTGCATGCTTGTGTTTGCTGAAAAAGTTAGCCAAATCTCAAATTTATCCTAGTTTATCCATTTGCCATTTTAGCGTTTTATCCAAGGATTTATTGGCTAATTCCACAGTGAGTTCATGAAACCCAGAGAAGGAAGGTAAAGCATTAAAAGTGTTTACTCTACCAAGTCTCAGAGCCCTGCAAGAATCTAAAAGCAAAAAAAACACAATTTCTATACACTGTTATTCTGACGACCTGGCTTTTACAGTTCTCCTACACTCGAGCGACTGTAAACATAATCCAAGTTTCAAAAAAGTCATGTTTTGCCAGGCTGGGGCGAGCTAACCCAGTTTGTTTGGTTTTATCATTAATGACACACAGTACAGAGCCGCAATCTCTCCATCCCACCCTCTTAATATAGACAGGGTTATGCATTCACCATGAAATCATGGTAGTCGTGTTTATTCTATACTACATTACTGTATACTATACTATACTTAAACAATAAGGCACGAGGGGTGTGGTATATGGCCAATATACCAGGGCTAAGGCTGTTCTTATGGATTGTTTTATTCTTTTTTTATTTTAACCTGTATTAGGGATTCAGCCCTTAGCCGTGGTATATTGACCATATACCACAAACCCCTGAGGTGCCTTATTGCTATTATGAACTGGTTGCCAACGTAATTAGAAACAGTAAAAATAAAGTTTTTTGTCATACCATGGTATACGATATGATATACCACGGCTTTCAGCAATCAGCATTCAGAGCTTGAACCACCCAGTTTATAATATATGTAATTGCCTAGTTAAATACGGTTAAATAAAAATAAATAACAAGTATATAATATACTATACTATAGTGTGCTATACTACAGTACTATACTATATGTTCTATACTATAACCGTACTGTACTATAATATACCGTACTGTACTATACTATATGTGACTCTAATATATATATCCCGTGTACTATACTATATGTACTATAACTGTACTATAATCATAGGTGATAATACTAATACTGTTTACTATACTATAATGTACTATAATATAGTGTACTGTACTAGTATGTACTATGCTATACTGTACTATACTATGCCTTGCTATACCATAATATACTATACTGTGCTGTAGTGTACTATGCTGTACTATACTACGATGTTCTATACCATAGTTCACTATACTATACTGTACTACACTATAGTGTACTATAATATATTGTACTATACTATGCTGTACTATAATATACTATAGTGTGCTATACTATACTGTACTATACTATACTGCACTGTACTATAATGTACAGTACTAGTATGTACTATGCTATACTGTACTAAACTATACTGCACTATACTATGCATTGCTATACTATAATATACTATGCTGTACTGTACTATGCTGTACTATACTATGCTGTTCTATACTATGGTGTAATGTACTATACTGTACTGTACTATACTATACTGTACTATTCTATAATGTACTATACTATAGTATACTATACTGTGCTATGCTATACTGTACTATTCTATAATGTACTATATTATAGTGTACTATGCTATACTGTACTATACTGTACTATTCTATAATGTACTATATTATAGTGTACTATACTATACTATACTGTACTGTACTATACTGTACTATCTATACTCACACAGGCTCAAGGTGGGATTAATTCTCTCTCTATTGATGTTTGCTTTGTATTTGTAATGGAGACGCCAAGTAATAAGACAGCTTTGTTCCTGTTTAATAGCATGGAGAGCAAAGAGAGATAGCGATGTACTGTTTAACTAAAGAGAGGACTGACTGACTGACTGACTGGTTGGCTGACTGGCTGACTGACTGGCTGACTGAACCTGCTCTCTAGCAGGCTAGAATCCTCTGACTGCACTGCAGGCCACATTAAGTAATGTACAGTATCCAGCTGCCTTTCAAAGAATGACAAAAATTCCCCACCCCAGTTTTTTATGCTTTTTTTTAACAGCTGCAGTTAAAAAAAATCCCAGAGTTCCAATGTTTGAGTA
>NC_036862.1:35872838-35876023 GCF_002910315.2 Salvelinus sp. IW2-2015
CACATTGCTTTTTCAGTTCGCACACACATTTTCTATAGGATTGAGGTCAGAGCTTTGTGATGGCCACTCCAATACAAGACTTTTGTCCTAAGCTGCCTCAACTTGGAAGTATGCTTGAGTCATTGTCCATTTGGAAGACCCATTTGCGACCAAGCTTAACTTCCTGACTGATGTCTTGAGATGTTGCTTCAATATATCCACATAATTTTCCTCCCCATGCCAATCATTTAAGCACCAGTCCTCACCTGCAAACAAACACCCCACAAATGACCCACCCCCCACGGATGGTGTCTTTGGGCTTGCAAGCCTCCCCCTTTTCCCCAAAATAACGATGGTCATTATGGCACATTCTTTTTTGTTTCATCAAACCTACGAGCAAGATCATATATTTCTGTCATCTCCATAGCTTAACTGGCCTGTGCGTAGAATCTATGTCGTCCACTGTTTAGCATATTGCGACACCTACTATTTCATCTCCGGAGGTGTGTGTAAAATCAGTGCCCCTACCTAGATGAGGTATAGTATATGGAGCAATAGGGTGCGTGATACCTTGTAAATGCTGGTGTTGTTGCCGTGTTCACCTGTGTGTCGTGTCCTCTCCTATAGCGTCTCTGTGGTTTACACTGGTGCGCTCATCAGGTTTACGCTTGCTGTGTATTGCACACTTGTGGTTTCACTTTCTCCCGCCCATATAGGCTCTGTCCTCATACTGGGGTTGAGTACCTTATATTAGCTGTGTAGTGCATGTTCTGAGAGTTAGATATTGACGTTTTCATCACCCTTCACGTTTATTCTAGAGAGTCTCATGATCTTACTCGCCTCTCTTCTTGTGTGTGTTGCTCGCAGGAGAGATGAGGTGAAACTTCCAAACCTCCTGCCATAATGTATAAGCCTCAGATAGACAGACCTATTGGGGATAATAGACATACTGATGCTGACGTAATGCACAGCCAGCATAGCGCATCCGTTTGTGAAGCCGTGTGTAGTGCCGCTAAGTAAAATGGTTGCAATCTCACGGTGTATAGAGCAACACTGAACGACCTACTTTATTTTGGCCTGTTTCTCTGTCTTTTTATATATTTCAATGTATGCACTTCGACCAATAAGAGGCACTGTATTTGGGAACGTAGCGCGCACTTATTTCACCCATTCCGGAATGAACGCATCGGTGACCCAAACTGTACAAACTCTGCGTCGTACTCAGACGCTTCCAGAATGCATGATGCAATTATAGCATCTATCTAAGGAATATGTGTCTAGTATTTGAGCGATAGAGAACCACTACTTTCCTGAGAGATATAAAAGCATGTGCGAGCAAGGAGGCCTACAAACCTGACTCAGTTACACCAGCTCTGTCAGGAAGAATGGGCCAAAGTTCACCCAACTTATTGTGGGAAGCTTGTGGAAGGCTACCCGACACGTTTGACCCAKGTTAAACAATTTAAAGGCAATGCTACCAAATACTAATTGAGTGTATGTAAACTTCTGACCCACTGGGAATGTGATGAAAGAAATAAAAGCTGAAATAAATACTTCTCTCTACTATTATTCTGACATTTCACGTTCTTAAAATAAAAGTAGTGATTTTAACTGACTTAAGACAGGGAATTGTAATAGGATTAAATGTCAGGAATTTTGAAAAACTGAGTTTAAATGTATTTGGCTAAGGTGTATGTAAACTTCTGACTTCAACTGTACATATACATATATAGAGAGAGTATGACCATATTAGAGGCACATATTTCATTCAGATTTCATATTTCATTCATTTTTTTTTTTTTTTTCCTTCTGTACTTTTGCTCATTGTTACAACACTGTATATAGACATAATATTACATTTCACATGTCTTTATTCTTTTGGTCAGAGCGAGAGAGAGAGAGAGAGAGAGAGAGAGAGAGAGAAAGAGAGATCCAAGCTTACATTTGAATAGAACTCTTTTATAACACTTATGTAACACACTTGATATAGTCCTAGACACAATGTCAAGCTATCCTGCTCCTGAGTGGGGAGGCTTATGACCGGGGTGCATAGAGAGAGGGTTGATCCTGGAAGACACAGGGCCGTGCCTGGGGCTCATCTATGGAGCGGGGTGGGGTGGAGCGGAGCAGGGGGGGACAGTTGGCAAGTGCCAGTGTAAAGACTGGGATGGRCCCCTCCCARTGCTCTGAGTACCCGCCTGTCTCCCAAGCAGGAAATCCCTTGTACTACATCTGTTGGCCCTCAAAGAGCCAGGGTCTTTATGTTAACCCCCACACCCACTACCCAAATCCCAACGTATGAAATCCATCAGGATTCTGTTTCATACCGCTGTCCTCGCTCAGTCAGTGTCTTCTCTTCCCTGCCCCCTCATTTCTCCCCAACCCCTCTACCTGTCGAGTCGTATCTCTGTTCTATCACCTATGTTATTCCATAGTACGATTTACCCGTGTCAGTCCTATCTCTGTTCGGTTCACGTATGCAACATAGTACATCACTGTCAGTCCTATCTCTGTCTATCACATGTATACATAGTACATCACTGTCATCCTATCTCTTGGTCTATTCACTATGTATCATAGTACATTACGTCAGTCCATCTCTGTTCTCTCACTATGGTATACATAGACATCACTGTCAGTCCTATCTCTGTTCTATTCACTATGTATCACTAGTACATTACTGTCAGTCTAACTCTGTTCTATCACGTATTAACATAGTAATTACTGTCAGTCCTATTCTCTGTTCTATCACTATGTATACATAGTACACATCACTGTCAGCCTATCTTCTGGTCTTATCACTATGTATACATAGTACATTACTGTCAGTTCTATCTCTGTTCTATCACTATGTATCCATAGTACATCACTGTCAGTCCTATCTTCTGTTCTATCACTATGTATACATAGTACATACTGTCAGTCCTATCCTTTCTATCACTATGTTATCATTGTACATTACTGTCAGTCCTATCTCTGTTCTATCACTATGTATACATAGTACCTACTGTCAGTCCTATCTCTGTTCTATCACTATGTTTACATAGTACATCACTGTCAGTCCTATCTTCTGTTCTATCACTATGTATCCATAGTACATCACTGTCAGTCTATCTCTGTCTATCACTATGTGTATCATTAGTACATCACTGTCAGTCCTATCTCTGTTCTATCACTATGTATACATAGTACATTACTGTCAGTCC
>NC_036862.1:35879560-35891127 GCF_002910315.2 Salvelinus sp. IW2-2015
CTTCCCCTACCCCTCCTTCCCCTACCCCTCTTCTCTCTCTCTCTCTCTTTGCCACACATTGAAATATAATTAGTCTCAGTCCTCTCCTGGTCTTCCTTCAACTACACTAATTATTTATTTGCTACAGTGTTTGCCTTTCATGAACTAGTTTTTACATGACCCAGTGCTGGTAGCTCTTGTCTGGTCTTTCTTCTCACAGAGTTCCAGGAGAACCCGTTCACATCTTGTTCTCTCTTAATGTTGTTGTACACATTTTATCCTCTCTTTTTTTCTGATGCATAAGAGTTGTAAAACTTTAAGTTCTGCTAATGACGGGAGGGAGAGGGAGAGGGAGAGAGAGGGAGAGGAGAGGAGGGAGAGAGAGAGAGGGAGAGAGAGAGAGGGAGAGAGAGAGAGAGGGAGTGGGAGAGGGAGGGGGAAGAGGAGAGAGGGGAGAGAGGGGAGAGGGAGGGGGAGAGAGGGAGAACAGCAGCAGCGTTGCAGTTATTTGTCTAGGGAGGTTCATGGCTAATTGGTGAAAACAGCCGAGCCAGGGTCTGCCTCTGTTAGTCAACATGAAGCTGAGACGTGGGTGAAATACAACAGTGTGCAATCACAGCAGCAAGATTTGTGACCTGTTGCCACAAGAAAAGGGCAACCAGTGAAGAAACACACCATTGTAAATACAACCTATATTTGTGTTTATTTATTTTCCCTTTTGTACTTTAACTATTTGCACATCACTACGACACTGTATATATATATACATAATATACATTTGAATTCTTTCTTGGAAATGTCTTTATTTCGAACTTGAAAGTAATTTTTTATTGTTTATTTCACTTTTGTTCATGATCTATTTCACTTGCTTTTGCAATGTAAACATATGTTTCCCATGCCAATAAAGACCTTACATTGAAATTGAGTAGGTTAGTGAAGTGAGTGAGAGAGTGAAGTGAGTGAACTTTGAACTCCATGATACCAGTAGTCTAAAAATGATTTAAATATACTATGCTATGGGTTTTACAGCATGCCCTATTAGCCATGACATCATACTGTATGTTCCTGGAAGGCTGTTGGCTTGTTTTAATTGGCTGTTGGGTGTGTATGTAGTTCAAGGCTTTTTCTCTGAAATACTCTTAATCCTTTAATGACATGGGAAACAAACTCTACCATATAATTACGCTCCCATAGCACATCACTGTCAGTCCTATCTCTGTTCTATCACTATGTATACATAGTACATTACTGTCAGTCCTATCTCTGTTCTATCACTATGTAACATAGTACATCACTGTCAGTCCTATCTCTGTTCTATCACTATGTATCCATAGACATCACTGTCAGTCCTATCTCTGTTCTATCACTATGTATACATAGTACATTACTGTCAGTCCTATCTCTGTTCCTATCACTATGTATACATAGTACATCACTGTCAGTCCTATCTCTGTTCTATCACTATGTATCATAGACATCACTGTCAGTCCTATCTCTGTTCTATCACTATGTATACATAGTACATCACTGTCAGTCCTATCTCTGTTCTATCACTATGTATACATAGTACATCACTGTCAGTCCTATCTCTGTTCTATCATATGTATATCATAGTACATCACTGTCAGTCCCTATCTCTGTTCTATCACTATGTATCCATAGACATCACTGTCGCTCCTATCTCTGTTCTAATCACTATGTATACATAGTACATCACTGTCAGTCCTATCTCTGTTTCTCATCACTATGTATACATAGAACATACTGTCAGTCCTATCTCTGTTCTATCACTATGTATACATAGTACATCACTGGCGTCCTATCTCTGTTCTCATCAATATGTATTTACATAGTACATCACTGTCAGTCCTATCTCTGTCTATCACTATGTATTCCATAGAACCATCACTGTCCAGTCCTATCTCTGTTCTATCACTATGTATACTAGGCACATACTGGCCAGTCCTATCTCTGTTCTATCACTATGTATACATAGTACATACTGTCAGTCCTATCTCTGGTCATTCTCTCTCTTTTATCTCTGTTCTATCACTTTTGCCCATAGGACGACACACACATTTCAATTACCCTCACTTTTATCAATCGCTTTATTATCTACTGCATGTGATCCTCTAAACATAGCCCTTTCTTCATGTCAATGTTTTTGCATTAAATCATTGCAGCTCCTGTAATTGAACGTGCCTCATTGATTTGTTGGCTGTGGTCGATACAGACATGCCACTATGAGTTGATGATTTGTCTGATACATGACTTGTGTTCCATTCCTTCTATTAGCATGCTYGGCTAGCTGGATACTTTCCCTACAACATTGTGACCTAGAGAACTAATTTGCATATAGATCAGCTTGGGTGAGATATTGGCCCAGCTAATTGACCCAGAATGCATCTCTCAGGGTGTTGACATGCTGTCCCTCTGATGCGTCAAACGTCACAGTCATGATGGTGCGCAAGGTTTTTAGAGCTGGTTATCTCCCCCTCCTCCCCCGTCCTCCCCCTTACTTCTCCCCCACAGGACTAATGCTGCTGGAACCAGGGCAGGTCAGACCAGGCGTGAGAGCCACTCAACACGGGACAGGGAGCAGGGGATGATAGGGGGCCACCCCAGACAGGGGCTATTTGTGCCTACTGGCAGGAGGCATGGAGACCCAGCACCGACCCTGCAGAGATCACAGAGCCGGGGAYGAGAGGTGGACACGCTCCAACTGGCCTGTCAGGGAAAGGGAGAGTGGTGTGGAGAGATGGATGGAGGGATGGATGGATYGAGGGATGGATGGATGGAGGGATGGATGGAAGGAGAGAAATGAATGATGGATCTATGATTGACATCTTGAGGAGGAATAGTTCTGTCAGTGTAACAGGGCTGGACAGTATGGTGGTGGCAGCAGCACCTTCACTGTCAATGTGTATGTGTTTTCTTTATCACTCTGTCACTGGGTGTATCTTAGCTTTGGGGGACCTCCACATGACACTCTGGTGAACAATGTGTTGTGAAGGCTTCTATAGACTAACTGAAGGGGCAGCTGTAGGGAGATGGAGGGTAGAGTGGCTGGCCCATGGTATGATCAATCACTCTATGGCTGACCTGCCTCTGCTCTGACAGCCTGCTGGGTTAGCCAGCCAAGTCAACCACATGCCCTCCAGCACCAAGAATACAGACCGTGTCTCTCTCCTTCCAATCTCTCTTTTTACTTCATCTGTCTCTATTTTCACTTCATCCATCTCTCTATTTACTTCATCCATCTCTCTATTCACTTCATACATCTCTCTATTTACTTCATCCGTCTCTATTTTCACTTCATCCATCTCTCTATTTACTTCATCCATCTCTCTATTTACTTCATCCATCTCTCTATTCACTTCATGTGAAATCCGAAAAATGGATGAAAGTGAATAGAGAGATGGATGAAGTAATAGTAGAGATGGATGAAGTAAATAGAGAGATGGAATGAGTAAATAGAGAGATGGATGAAGTAAATAGAGAGAATTGGGGATGAAGTAAATAGAGAGATGAAGTGAAGTACAATGAGAGATGGATTGAAGTGAATAGAGAGATGGAGATGAAGTAAATAGAGAGATGGATGAAGTAAATAGAGACTGATGAGGATGGAGATGATGAGTAATAGAGAAACTGGAATTGCAAGTAAATAGAGAGATGGATGAAGTAAATAGCGAGATGGATGGAAGTAATAGAGAGATGATGAAGTGAAATAGAGAGATGGATGAAGTAAATAGAGAGATGGATGAAGTGAATAGAGAGATGGATGAAGAAATAGAGAGATGGATGAGAGTAAATAGAGAGATGTGATAAAGAGAAGATGGATGAATTGAAGAATAGAGAGATGGAATGAGAGTAAATAGAATATGGATGAAGTAAATAGAGAAGATGATGATAAATAGAGAGATGGATGAAGTAAATAGAGAGATGGATGAATGAATAGAGAGATGGATGAAGTAAATAGAGAGATGGATGAAGTAAATAGAAGAGATGGATGAAGTAAATTGAGAGATGGATGAAAGTAAATAGAGAGATGGAGAAGTTGAAAATAGAGATAGGAATGAAGTAAAAATAGAGAGATATCGAAGTGAATAGAGAGATGATGAAGTAATTAGAGAGATTGGTGAAGTAAATAGAGAGAATGGATGAAGTGTAAACTAGAGAGATGATGCAGTGAATAAAAGAGAGATGGAGAAGTAAATTAGAGAGATGGATTGAAGTAGAATAGAGAGCATGGATGAATGAAATAGAGAGATGGATGAGGTAAATAGAGAGATGGATGAATGGTGAATAGAGAGATGGATGAACAACTGTAAATGTATAGATCCGAGTATCTGAGCGATGTCAGCAAGTAAAAGAGAGGCAGTACTGGATGACATATCTGCGATAGTAGAAATGCATGAGCAATGACGCTATAGATATGACGATAGGACAAGAACATGATAGACTAGCATGAGGAGTGGCAGTTGAAGTGCTAAGTCAAGAGCGTAGATTGGATGAAGTGTATCAGCATGATGTGGGAATTAGAAGTAAATAGAGAGACATAGATGAAGTAACATCAACTTAGAGAGTCATTGCATAAGTTCATCAAAGGGTTATAGAGCACTATGATATGACGATGTAAGAGTAAAAATAGAGACGGAATGAAGAAAAGAGAGATTGGAAGGCGAGAGACACGTCACTCGTATCTTGTGCGATCCTAATCCGGAGGGCATCCGTGGTTGTAAACTTGGTCTGGCTAACTCCCACCAGATGGGCTGAGTCAGACGCGGCAGAGGCTAGGGCAGCACCCATAAGAGTGATTGATCATACCATGGGTCTACACTGTCACAGTCCTAACTACCACTCGTCTCTCTGATTCCTCTCCAGCTAAGCTCCTCCCTCTACTCAGAATGTATAAGTCTATAAGACCATGTCCCAGTAACAAAACACTAGTCTACAGTCCTATCACTCTGTTCTATCACTATGTATACAACGAATAGGGTCACATTTGACTGAGGTCGTCCAGTAACGTGCTAAAGTACTTATCTGCTTACACCCAATGACAGAGTGATATATGACACAATCATACAGTAATACACTATAGTATGAGACAGTGAAAGGTGCCTGCTGCACTCCGTCAGTACCTACATCTCTGTCTATCACTATGTATACATAGTACCTTACTGTCAGTCCTATCGTCTGTTCTATCCACTATGTATACATAGTACATTACTGTCTCAGTCCCATCCCTCTGTTCTAACACTCACACTTATAACACTTATGTATATAAACATAGTACAGTCACTGTCAGTTCCTATCATCTGTTCTATCAACTAACATGTTATCTGTCCAGTCGCCCCTGGTTACAAGTCACATTACTAGTCAGTCCTATCAAACTATCTGTTCTACTAGGTCCAACTATGTATATGATCGACACACATTTGAGCTTATCTATTAGGACACATTCTTACTTGCTACATGTCCTATCCAATCCTGGATCTAATGTCAATCAACATTAAATGATTAGAATCGCAAAAGTCCATCATTTTCTTTCTCCTTTGCCCATAGTACACCAAAGCATCACACCATACTTATACGCTCAGTCCTATCTTCTCTCATCTCCTCTGTTCTATCACCCACTTGCCATGTATAGAAACTATCATCCCTCGCTACACCATCAATCATTCACCCATTGTCCAGTCCTACTCTTGTTCTATCCTATCCCTACCTATATGTACCATTCACATCTAGATACAATTACCGCGTCACATGTTCGCTACATCCCTTTTGTTCTATCCCTGATCTCACTATGTGATACATAGTACCCACCAGTTGGAGCGGTCCCCTAATCTCCACTTCGTCTCCCGAGGCTCCTATCTCTGTTACTACTGGGTTGCACCTTATGTTATACTGCAGGGCATAGGACAGCGTGGTACTGTCTCAGTCCCTAATGTCCTCTTGTCTGCCAGTTAGGCACAACAAATAGCTCACCCTGTCTGTAGAGGTGGACCCCTCCTAACATCTACTGTACATACTGTCAGGCCCCTATCTCTGGTTCATATCACTAGTATACCATCACGTCTGAGCGAGCTCCCTTCCCGTGTTGTCACGTTGGGTCTAGCACTCCTATCTCTGTTGTTCACTACTCTGAGTCTGTAAATCCATTATGGCTACCCACCTGGTTTCCTAGCAGTCATTAGTGTCTACCGTTGTAGTAGGGGTACGTACAATGTTCGATCACTAAAGGGTGGTAGGAGACCAGGGTAAGTGAACGGGAGGGAGCTAACCAAGCTCTTTATAAATAACGTCTCCAGTCTCTTAAGTCGCTGGCTACTCTAATCATTCGACTATGACACTAGTGCACCTGATTTGATACAGGTCTAACTGTCAGTTCCCACTAGTACGGGTCACTCAGTTGCGACCACTAGTTGCCTATTAACTACATAACGTCAACATTACTGTCAGTCCTATCTCTGTTCTAATCACTATGTACATCCATAGCACATCACTGTCAGTCCTCCTCTCTGTTCCTATCAAAAACTATGCCTATACATGAAGAGTGACATGCCCATTCTACTTGGTCATGTCAGGCTGTGGCGCGCTACATACTCTTTATGTTTCTATCCACCTATGTATACACCCATAGCAAACATCAAGCTGTCTATATGTCACTGTCAGTCCCCTCTCCATTAGTTCCTCGTTAAGTCGTATCATCTCACTAATTATGTCTGTACATAGCGGAGCGAGAAAGTTCAAACTTGCTCCACAGCTTAGCTCCCTTATAATCGCATGCTAATATCATGTATGGAAATGGAACACACAGTCATGTATTCCACCTAGAATGCAAATTCACATTACAACTCACTAGTAGGCATGAGTACATGTATTTCACGGTCAGTCCTATCTGATCGCTACTTCTAAGCCCACAATCATACAGGAGCTATGTATACATAAAGTACAGACATTACCTGTCAGCTCAGTCCTATCCTCTGTTCTATTACAGGAGCTCTAGCGCTAAATGATAATTCAATATGAGAAAATCAACATGAGATCTAGACACTTGAAATCGTACTTGAGTATTCGTGGGCATGTCATCTTATGTATTTAGAGGACACACTATAGTGACCAGTAGATAATTATCAAAGTCGAGTCGACGTTAATTGCGCAATATGTAATCTAGATGAGGGTAAATTGAAAATGTTGCTGGATCTGTTCCTTATTGCCCAGGTCAAAAGAAGTGAAGCTGACAGACAAACAGTAGATACGACTGACTATGTTAACTCTATACCCTTATGTATACATATGTTGAATTCAAAGTAACAGAGATACGTGTATATTCATCTACTCTGCGAATCTGTGAATCGCTGCGTATAAGTGACCTATTAGGCACTACTATCTAGTCGAATTGATCGAACAAGAGAGTATTTGTGAGCGCTATGTAACAGTCAATGTATCTCGAAAGTCGTCTCACACTGTAACATATGTGATACGAACGGGCAGATAGCGACTTGAGTCTTGTTATGCTACTTAGGTTGCGATACAGTAACATGCCACACTATATGTGAGATGTAGAGAACAGAGTTTGTATAGCTGGATACAACTGAGCGACACAGTGTACCTTGCTAGCTATGGATACCATATAGGTGCACTTAGGGAACCATGAGTCTATGGATACTGGTTCCCTAACTGAGACAGATTTGAGTGACCTAGGCTAGCATGCTATATTTGACAATATATAGTGATATTCTATGCAATCGAGAGATTAGAGATCAGTACGGACCGCAGATATATTCCTCGACCCAGCGGATACTCGCTATCTCTCACGGGATTGAGTTGAATCCATGACATGTAGACTACTGCGTGAATGCTGCGTCAAACGAGTTGCGTGACCATGAGTCTATGGGAAATAATGTAGTTAGGACGCTGGAAACAAGGAGATATTGTGTTTACTAGAAGCATGAGTATGTATCATCTCCCCTCCATACCCCCATAGGTGTACCTTCAGACCATTACCTTACTCCACCGACAGGATCATAGGATGACTCGCGTGGAAAACAACACAAAGAAAGACAAGGTGTACATGACAGTAGCGTAGGAGAAGTCTCATCGAACTACGAAAGTAGGAACAAGCGAGGAGAGATTCAGGAGGGGATGACTGATCAAGGTAATGGGGCCACCCCAGACAGAGGGGCTATTATGTGATCACTACTGGCAGGAAAGGCATGGGAGAGACCCAGCATCCGGAACCAATGCCGAGATACACAGAGCCGTGTAGGAGGAGAACGTGGACGAACCTCCAAGCTGGCCAATGTCAGGAAAACTGAGGAGATGTGGTGTGGAGATGATGGCGATTGTGAGGGAGTGGTATGGATGGAGTCGGATGGACTGGAATAGAGGAGTATGGGACTGAGAGGCGAGAGAAATTGAATTGATTGGGATCTATGATTGACATCCTTGAGGAGGCAGAGATAGTTCTGACTCATGATGGTAACAGGAAGCTGGTATACGAAGTAATGGTGGTGGCAGCAAGCACGTCACTGAGTCAGAGACTGAGTGTACAGTGTATAATTTGTCTATCTCTTAATCCCGTCTATCAACATGAGGTGTTGGATATCTTAGCTTTAGGAGAGACCGTCACCACATGGACACTACCTGGTGACAATGTGTTGTGAAGCCTTCTATGAGGACTCAAACGTGAAGGGCAATCTGTAGAAGGAGAGATGGGGGTTAGAGTGGGGCCTTGGCCCATTATGGTAAAAGATTCAAAGTTCCACTCATATGGCTAGACGCTGATCCTCTGCTCGACAGCCTGCTGGGTTAGACGACCCAGACCGAGAGTCAAGGCACGCCTACTGCCCTCGCCCAGCACAAGATAGTGATCAGTAAACCGTGATGTATCTCATCCTTCCAACATCTACGTTCTTGAATTAGTACTATCACGAGATCCGTACTACGTACTAGTTACTCTCAACGTTAATGTCACTAATGTATAACATACCATCGTGCGTACACTATTTACTACATCCATCTCTCTATTTGCTTCAATCCATGACAACAGAATAGGACTGACGTGAATGTACTGTATATCATACGTGATAGAACCAGAGATAGGACTGACAGTAATGTACTATGTATACATAGTGATAGAACAGAGATAGGACTGAACAGTAAAGTAACTATGTATACATAGTGAATTAGAACAGAGATAGGAACTGACAGTAATGTACTATGGATACCATAGTGATAGAACAGAGATAGGACTGACAGTGATGTACTATGTATCATAGTGGATAAGAAAGAGATAGGACTGACGTATGTACTATGTATACATAGTGATAGAACAGAGATAGGACTGACAGTAATGTACTATTGTATACATAGTGATAGCACAGAGATAGGACTGACAGTGATGTACTATGTATACATAGTGATAGAACAAAGATACGACTGACAGTAATGTACTATGTATACATAGTGATAGAACAGAGATAGACTGACAGTATTGTACTATGTAACATAGTGATAGACAGAGATAGGACTGACTATGTTACTATGATATACATGTGATAGAACAGAGATAGGACCTGAGTGATACTATGTATACATAGTGATAGACAGAGATAAGGACTGACAGTGATGTACTATGTATACATAGTGATAGAACAGAGATAGGACTGACAGTGATGTGCTATGTTACATAGTGTAGAACAGAGATAGGACTGACAATTGATGTCTATGGATACATAGTGAAGAACAGAGATAGGACTGACAGTGATGTACTATGTATACAGTATTGATAGACAGAAGATGGACTGCAAGTGATGTACTATGTTACATAGTGATAGAACGAGATTAGGACTGACAGTAATGTATATGATACATAGTGATAGAACGAGATAGGACTGACAGTGACTGTACTATGTATACATAGTGATAGAACAGAGATAGGACTGACAGTGATGTCTATGATACATAGTGCATGAATACAGAGACAGGACTGACGTGATGTACTACTGTATAATAATGATAGACAGAGATAGGACTGACAGTGATGTACTATGTATACATAGTGATAGAACAGAGATAGGACGACAGTGATGTACTATGTATACATAGTGATAGAACAGGATAGGACTGACAGTGATGTGCTATGGATACATAGTGATAGAAACAGAGATAGGACTGACAGTGATGTACTATGTACATAGTGATAGAAGGAGATAGGACTGGACAGTAAGTACTATGTATACATAGGATAGAACAGAGGATAGGACTGACAGTGAATGTCTATGGATCAGTATGATAGAACAGAGATAGGACTGACAGTGATGTACTATGTATACATAGTGATAGAACAGAGATAGGACTGACAGTAATGTACTAGTAACAGTAGTGATAGAACAGAGATAGGACTGACAGTGCTCGATGGTGCCTTACGATTATATGGTAGAGTTTGTTTCCCATGTCATTAAAGGATTAAGAGTATTTCAGAGAAAAGCCTTGAACTACAAATACACCACAACAGCCAATTAAAACAAGCCACAAGCCTTCCAGGACATACGTATGATGTCATGGCTAATAGGGACATGCTGTAAAACCCATAGCAATAGTATATTTAAAATCATTTTTAGACTACTGGTATCATGGAGTTCAAAGTTCACTCACTTCACTCTCTCACTCACTTCACTAACCTACTCAATTTCAATGTAAGGTCTTTATTGGCATGGGAAAACATATGTTTTACATTGCAAAAGCAAGTGAAATAGACATGACAAAGTGAAATAAACAATAAAAAAACTTTAAAGAGTTACCAAAGAATAAGACATTCAAATGTCATATTATGTATAATATATAAGAGTGTCGTAGTGATGTGCAAATAGTTTAAAGTACAAAAGGAAAAATAAATAAACACAAATATAGGTTGGTATTTACAAATGGTGTTGTTCTTCACTGGTTGCCTTTTCTTGTGGCAACAGGTCACAATCTTGCTGCTGTGATTTGCACACTGTTGTTATTTCACCCACGTTCTCAGCTTCATGTTGACTAACAGAGCAGACCCTGGCTCGGCTGTTTTAAACCATTAGCCTGAACCTCCCTGAGACAAATAACTGCAACGCTGCTGCTGGTTTCTCCCTCTCCCCCCTCTCTCTCTTCCCTCTCTCCCTCCTCCCCCTCTCCTCCCTCTCTCTCTCTCCCTCTCTCTCTCTCCCTCTCTTCTCTCTCCCTCTCTCTCTCTCCCTCTCTCTTGCTCTCGCCGCACACTCCTCCCGTCATTAGCAGAACTTAAAGTTTTTACAACTCTTTATGCATCAGAAAAAAAGAGAGCGATAAAATGTGTACAACAACATTAAGAGAGAACAAGATGTTGAACGGGTTTCCTGGAAACTCTGTGAGAAGAAGACCAGACAAGAGCTACCAGCACTGGGTCACTGTAAAACTAGTTCATGAAGGCAACACCTGTAGCAAATAAATAATTAGTGTAGTTGAAGAACCAGGAGAGGACTGAGACTAATTATATTTCAATGTGTGGCAAAGAGAGAGAGAGAGAGAGAGGGGTAGGGGAAGGAGGGGTAGGGGCAAGGAGGGGTTGG
>NC_036862.1:35891152-35898618 GCF_002910315.2 Salvelinus sp. IW2-2015
GGAATGTTGAATAGAGAGATGAGTATTGAAGTAAATAGAGAGATGATTGAAGGTAAATAGAGAAGATGGATGAAGTTGAATAGAGAGATGGATGAAAGTAAATAGAGAGATGGATGAAGTAAATAGAGAGATGGATTGAAGGAATAGAGGAGGATGAAAGTAATAGAGAGATGGATGAAGTATGAATAGAGAGATGGATGAAGTAATAGAGAGATGATGAAGGTAAAATAGAAGAAGGATGAAAGTAAATATAGAGAGATGGATGAAGTAAATAGAGAGATGGATGAAGTGAATAGAGAGATGGATGAAGTAATAGAGAGATGGATGAAGTAAATAGAGAGATGATGAGTGAAGAAGTAGAGAGGATGAAGTAAATAGAGAGATGGATGAAGTAAAATAGAGAGATGGATGAAGTAAAATAAAGAGATTGGATGAGTAAAAGAGAGCATGATTCACTTCATCCATCTCTCTATTTTCACTTAATTTATCTCTCTTTTCCTCTGAAATGAGAGGCATATGAAAGGGAGAAGTACCACCGACTGCAAAAATGCAGAATTTGCTCAGGATTATTTTCAGTGTGTATCCCACTCCACAATCTGATTTCTCATGGTGGATTCCATCTCATTCCCACTGTCAACCTAGTATTCAACAGTGGATCCATCCACTATCTTCTCTAATCCATTATCAGATTGAGCAGGGTGGGGTTTAGGAGGAACCACAACCATAAAACAATGAAGAGGCCATCGTTGGTTATAAAACAACCTCATAAATGATGGAATGATTTTGTCTACAGGATGAGCTAAATCTCTTCAGCCCGATGGCCTTGCTGGTGTTTGATCCTGCTTGTAGGCAGGCTGTAAAGAGATGTAGAGCTAAATGTACTAGATGAGACAGGATGGAGTACTCCAGCCATAGTCGATCCCCCTCCATATCCATGCCTCGCGGCTCTACTTTGATAGAATACTTATGTAGGAAATGGCTTATTTCCTCAGACGAGGGTGGATAAGTTGACTGGTATTGAGTCTGCTTAACACATTWTGTGTCCTTGGGTGTTTTCGTAGTCTGTCTTGGCTCCTCTGCAGYGTGACATTACACAGACATCCAGTGATCTGCTTTGAGAAACGACACGGCTCATTCAGCTTTCCGGCTGAGTGCCTGTACACTCCTCTGAGCCCCTCTGTGTCGCACCCGGGTCTCTCGTCACCAGGGTGACRGCTGATTCATCACAAAGTAATCCCTGCCTGGGGCTGCTGGGCTCTGAGCTGAGGAGGAGAGGATCATGGGTAGGATGGGTCTCACAGAGACCAGGAAGTGTCTGTGTGATATGACGATGACGTGTCTGAGCCTGAGGGCCAGGTCAGGCTATCCCAGCCTTCTGATTGGAGGAGGAAAGATTAGGTAATGCCAGGAGGCCTAGACCCTCATTGCAGGCAGTAGTAGATAAGAGATGTGTGTGCCTGAGTCAAATGCCCCAGGCACTACTCTACAGCCCTGATAGTAGAGTAGGTACTTCAACATTCATCCTTTTAGCAGGAGAGAGTGTGTGTGCATTTCCATGTTCTGTATGTGTGTCTATGTGACCCTATGTTCTTGGGCCCAATGTGTGTCTGTGTGTGTGTGTGTGTGCGTGCGTGCGTGCGTGCGGTGCGTGCGTGCGTGCGGTGCGTGAGTGCGTGCGTGCATGCGTGCGTGCGTGCGTGCGTGTGTGTGTCTCAGTGAGGGCCTGGTGAGTCTGTGTTACGGGGTCTAATGTCTGGTCCTCTCCAGTGGAGGGCTGCTGGTGTTAGTCTTGATGTGGGGTGTAATCCCCCTCTTGGTCTCTCCTGTGGGTTGGAGTAGAGTCTCTCTCCCTGGTGTCTGGATGTATGATGCTGTTCTGATGCTGTTCTGCTGCTGTTCTGCTGCTGTTCTGATGCTGTTCTGATGCTGTTCTGCTCTGCTGGAGTACTCTGTTAATTAAACCTGGGCTAAGCCTTCGCTTCACGTCTTCTATCGGAACTCCTCATTGCAGGATGATGGGGGCTAGAGAGGATTAAGGTGTTTAGAATGTAGGAACATATGATATGTAAAGGGATACTTCAGGATTTTGGCAATGAAGCCCTTTATCTACTTCCCCAGAGTCAGATGAACTCGTGGATAATATTTGTATGTCTCTGTATGCAGAAGTTGCTAACTGGCGTTAGCGCAATTGCTAACTAGTGTTAGTGCAATGACAGGAAGTCTGTAGTAACTGCTAGCATGCTAGTGGATGCCATAGACTTCCAGTCATTGCACTAGCGCTAGTTACCATTGGCTCGTGAAACTACTTCCTCTAACTTCTGTCATACAGAGATATAAAAATTGTATCCATGAGTTCATCTGACTGGGGAAGTAGATAAATGGCTGTATCGCCAAAACCTAAATTATCCCTTTAAGTCAGTGCTTCTCAATTATTTTCTGTTACGCCCACCCCTAGGAAGAAGTAAACATTTTGCGCCCCCCAACTCTCCGCCGCGACTGTAAATAGTATAATTTGTCTATAAAATTGTTATAAGTACACCTCTGCATAACATTGTATCCTTATTAACATTAAAGAAGATAAAATTAATAGATAAAGAAATATAGATCAAACTTACAACAAAGAATAACTTAATAACATCCTGTTTTTTAAGTTTCTGTAAAGAATCAATAACTTAAAGTGCAATGCAATTTGGCCTGAAATTTGAAAAAAAATATTCAGAGCGTTATTTAACCTGGTAAACATTTTTGACCATTATGATACTGAAATAAAAGTTAATTATATCCAATAATACATAATACATTCAGAATTGAATCAGGCACATTAACTCAGGAGCACAATATATAAACAAACTTATGACCTATAAACAAAAATGAATAGAAACAATTTGTTGGCAGAGTTTTTAACAATAAGAAATGAGGAAAGTCGCAGTGAATTATGGCTAAACAATGAGCACGTTCTTGCAGAGCCCAAGGTTTTTCGCCAGCGTAAGTTTGAAGCATGATACTCAGTTTCAACTCTCCAGCGTCCTGCTCAGTGTTTGAGCTGGGAGGCGCTCGTGTATTTCATGGTTTCTTTCAGTGCAGCAAACAGCAGAGAATGCCCCAGTCATCACAAAGATAGGATGTTGCAAAAGGAAGAAGAACTGTCCCATCTGGCCCTCCTGCCCATAAGAGTGGATACTGCTCTCTTCTACAGCTCAGCAGAATCACTTAGTGGTCTTGTGGATGGTGAACCTCAGTCCTCAGGTTGTGGATGTCAGACGTCCAGTATACCCCATCAATTGAACTGGTCTAACTTGCTGCCAGAAGTGGTAACCATTCGGGCGGTGCAGTTGACAGGATCTCTCACCCAGTCATATTGGGAACTGTTTTCAGGGAAGTACTTTTTAAGATCCCATCAGTGATGAAATATGCTCCTTACATATAACTGGAATCAGCTGAGGGTGGCATCGAAGTAGGTCAGTAGTGTCATACAAAAGTTCAATGCAGGTTCTGAGATGCATCAGTAAATGTTCCTGAATTCCGCTGATTCAGTTAATTTTGATTTTGTGCAGCACTTGCTGCATGCCAGCGATTGACAGGTAGCAACCTTATGGCGAATGCTGCAGGCACGTATCTCAGCTCTCGTGCTTCTGGAGTGTTTTTTTTATTTTTGCACTGAGACCATTATCGGGTACAGCCCACCTTATAACGATGCGTAACACGTGGCTCGCCTGGTTCCTGAAAGTGAGCACGTTCACAAAGCGGGAATCCGAGTTGTTGGCCAATATTCTGCACGGTTTTCGCTGAATTAAGAACTTCAACGCGGGCGTTTTTACTCAGCGTGATTGGGGTGTAATTGTCTTTAATTGTGGGACGCTTAATTTTGACTGTTGGCTTCATGGTCTGTCCGCTGTCAATTTTTAGACCAGTAAAACATACCACGGGTCTTTCCTCGTACTCCCACCGTAGTCACACAGTGAAGCCCAAGCGCTCACTTAATTTACGCGTCGTCTATATGTCTCGGTCTATAGCCTTTCGAGACTTACGTGTGTCTCATTATCTTCCCGTGCTCGTCTCGGGGCCAGTTTTTCTGTTCATGCCCCTTGCTGAAGATAATTTCTTTCCATTGGTTGTTTTTGGTATGCTCTTCAACGGTTTGACTTATCTGTCACTTCAGTATTCTCGTCTGCTCTGTCGTTTACTGTGTGCCTCTTGTTTCGGTGCAAAAACAAAACTTACTTCGCTGCGGCAAGAAAAAAGCAATGTTCGCCCGAAGTCACACTGCATCGCTCCGAGCCCAGGGGGGCGAGCCCTCTGGGATTTGGAAGGACTGCTTTGTTAAGCTTCAACATTCTTGGTCAATAGAGGGATGGAAAGCCCAAGTGTGAAAACTCTCATTTGGAACTTGTGGTTGCCAATTTAGTTTTTCGAATTCGATCACAGTATCTGGCTCAAATGCCACCTGCTATCATTATTACTGACAAAGCTAGTTATATAGGCTTTCCTTTAGACTTTGTTTCAGTGATACAAAATGTTGTTGGAGTATTAGGCTACTGAGTCGGATGTTTCTTATATTTAATTTCATTCAAGGTTTGGATGTAAGCACGGCTGGTTTGGCATGCTGTGTTGTATGTGCACTCTGGGCGACTAGTATGGGGTGTTGAAAGGGAACAGGACTTTGGATTGATCATGGGCTTGTATTCCAGTAGGTGCAGGCTGAGCTGAGTTTCTCCTCTGCTGTTCCTAGACAGATAAAGCAGGAAGCAGCTGCTTGTGGATAACTGCTGCTGTACGCACCTTACCGGGCTGATCTGAATGGTTTCGTTGGGCTGGCCTTGTACCTCCATCAACATTCTCATGTCTCCGTTCTCTCTCTCGTCTCGGGTCGGTTTCCTCTTCTCTCTCCTCGTCTCTTCTCTCTGCTCTCTCCTCTCTCCTCTCGTCAATCTGCTCTCTCTCTGTCTCTATCTCTCTCTCTCTACTCTCTCTCTCTCATCTCTCTCTCTCTCTCCGTCTCTCTTCTCTCTCTCTCTTCTCTCTTCTCTTCTCCTGTCTCGTTCGTCTCTCTGCTCGCTCTCTCTGCTCTCTTCATTTCCATCTGTCTGGGATGTAAGCTTCCAGGTGGCCAAGAGAGAGCGAGAGAGTGGGGGAGGGGGAGGGAGAGAGGAGAGGGCCGTAATCTAGGAAAGGTATGAGAGAGAGATTGCATTTGACATAGTGCCTTTGTCACTGAGCCAAGTTGTCTTTCAAGGTGCATTGCAGAGCCTTGGGCTGGGGGGATGGGGGGATGGAGGGATGGGGGGATGGAGGGAGGGCGAGGAAAGGAAAAACAGCTGAAACTTTATCACAGATGTAGCATGTTGCACTGCCTGGAGCGTGACGGACAGGGAACAGAGATGGTGAGGTAAGCAAGAGACACAGATACAGATCAGGCCTCTGTAAGATACATACAAATACTTTCTCCTGTTAGTCTTCTAGTGTCTACTGAAATTGTCTAGTCTCCTCTTAGTCATTTAGTGTCTACTGAAATTGTCTCTCCTGTTAGTCATTTAGTGTCTACTGAAATAGTCTCTCCTGTTAAAATTCTAGTGTCTACTGAAATAGTCTATTCTGTTAATATTCTAGTGTCTACTGAAATTGTCTCTCCTGWTAGTCTTGTAGTTTCTACTGAAATAGTATCTCCTGTTAGTCTTCGAGTATCTACTGAAATAGTTTACTCTCTCCTGTTAGTCTTCTAGTGTCTACTGAAATAGTCTATCCTGTTAGTCAGAGACTATCAAGTAGACAGTAAGAAGACTAACCAGAGGGAGACATTTTCAATAGACACTACAAGACTCACAGGAGAGACTATTTCAGAGGCACTAGAAGACTAACAGGCAGAGACTATTATCAGTAGCAACCAGTAGAAGACTAAACAGGAGAGACTATTTCAATAGACACTACAAGATAACAGGAGAGACTATTTCAGAAGGCACTAGAAGACTAACAGAGAGACACTATTTCAGTAGACACGTAGAAGACTAACAGGAGAGACTATTTCAGTAGACATAAAGACTAACAGGAGAGACTATTTCAGTAAGCACTAGAACACTAACAGGAAGACTATTTCAGTAGACACTAGAAGACTAACAGGAGAGACTAGACATTTCAGTAACACTAGAAGACTAACGGAGAGACTATTCAGAAGACACTAGAAGAGATTAACAGAGAGACTATTTCAGTAGACACTTAGAAGACTAACAGTAGAGACTAGACTATTTCAGTAGACAATAGAAGACTAGCAGGAGAGACTAGACATTTCAGTAGACACTAAGAGACTAACAGGAGAGACTATTTCAGTAACACTAGAAAGACTAACAGGAAGACATTTCAGTAGCCACAAGAAGACTAACAGCGAGAGACTAGTTTCAGTAAGACACTAGAAGACTAACAGCAGAGACTAGACTATTTTCAGTAGACACTAGAAGACTAACAGGAGAGACTATTTCAGTAGACACTAGAGATACTAGAGGAGAGACTATTTCAGTAGACACTAGAAAACTAACAGGGAAGACTATTTCAGTAGACACTAGAAGACTAACAGGAGAGACTATTTCAGTAGACAAAATAGACTAACAGGAGAGACTATTTCAGTAGACCGTAGAAGACTAACAGAGAGACTATTTTCAATAGACACTAGAAGACTACAGGAGAGACTATTCAGAGAGCACTAGAACACTAACAGGAGAGACATTTCAGTAGACACTAGAAGACTAACAGGAGAGACTATTTCAGTAGACACTAGAAGACTAACAGGAGAGACTATTTCAAGACACTAGAAGACAAAGGAGAGACTATTTCAGTAGACAAAAGACGACTAACAGGAGAGACTATTCAAGAAGACACTAGAGAAATAACAGGAGAGACTAAGACTATTTCAGTAGACACTAGAAGACTAACAGGAGAGACTATTCAGAAGACACTAGAAGATTAACAGGAGAGACTAGACTATTTCAGTAGACACTAGAAGACTAACAGGAGAGACTATTTCAGTAGACACTAGAAGACTAACAGGAGAGCTACTATTTCAGTAGACACTAAGAAACTAAGGAGAGACTATTTCAGTAGACACTAAGAAATTAACAGGAGAGACTATTTCAGTAGACACTAGAAGATTAACAGGAGAGACTATTTCAGTAGACACTAGAACACTAACAGGAGAGACATTTCAGTATGACACTAAACTAACAGGAAGACTATTTCAGTAGACACTAGAAGTAACAAGGAGAGACTATTTCAGTAGACACTAGATGACTAACAGGAGAGACTATTTCAGTTGACACTAGAAGACTAACAGGAGAGACTATTTCAGTAGACATAGAAAGACTAACAGGAAGAGACTAGACTGTTTCAGTTGACACACTAGAAGACTAACAGGAAGACTATTCAGTAGAACACTAGAAGACTAACAGGAGAGACAGTAGACTGTTCAGTTGACACTAGAT
>NC_036862.1:35902286-35905853 GCF_002910315.2 Salvelinus sp. IW2-2015
TTTTCAAGACACTAGAAGACTAAAAGGAGAGTACTAGACTATTTCAGTAGACACAGAACGACTACAGGAGAGACTAGACATAATTCAGTAGACACTAAAGACTAACAGAGAGACTAGACTATTTCAGTTAACACTAGAGACTAAACAGAGAGACAATTTCAGTAGACACTACGAGACTAAAGGAGAGACTACTTCAGAAGACACTAGAAAACTACAGGAGAGACTATTTCAGTAGACAAAAATACACTAACAGAGAGACTATTTCAGTAGACAGTAAGAACTAACAGAGAAGACTATTTCAATAGACACTAGAAGACTAACAGGAGACTAGACTATTTCAGTAGACACTAGAACTAACAGGAGAAGACTATTCAGTAGACACACGAGACTAAAGGAGAGACTATTTCAGAAGACACTAGAAAACTAACAGGAGAGACTATTTCAGTAGACATAAAGACTAACAGGAGAGACTATTCGTAACAGTACGAGACTACAGGAGGACTATTTCAATAACACTAAAGACTAAACAGGATGAGACAATTTTCAGTAGACACTACATGACTAAAGGAGAGACATATTCAGAAGGCACTCAGAAGACTACAGGAAGACTAGACTATTTCAGTAGACACAGAAAGACAGGAGAGACTATTTCAGAGCACTAGAAGACTAAACAGAGAGACTGTATTTCAGTAGACACTAGAAGACTAACAGGAGAGGACTATTTCAGTACGACAGACAAGCTCTAACAGGAGAGACTATTTCAGCAGTAACACTGAAGACTAACAGAGAGAGACAGACTATTTCAGTAGACACCTAGAAGACTAAACGGAGAGACTATTCAGTAGACACTAGAAAATCTAACAGGAGAGACATTTCAGTAACACTAAATCGGTAGTCTCTCCTGTTAGTCTTCTAGTGTCTACTGAAATAGTCTCTCCTGTTAATCTTCTAGTGTCTTCTGAAATAGTCTCTCCTGTTAGTCTTCTAGTGTCTACTGAAATAGTCTAGTCTCTCCTGTTAGTGAACTTTCAGTGCTCTACTACTTCACTCACTGGTAAAGGGTTTAGCCTGGAGGAGCAATGCCTCGGGGCATTCAATTGTCGTCTAATTGCCCTTGGTTGCTAATGCTAGCAGTAGCTTATCTGATCATGGGGGTGCTAATTGAGAGAAGATGGTGCCGGACACTAGTGACAGACATTGGAGCCTCCGGCTGGTTGTACTGGAGCCTGGACTAAATCAGGCCTGCTGGTATGAGAGAAACGACTGCTGATTAACACTATGTTGCTCTGAGGCAAACCTGTTATCCTAAGCTCTCTGTCATGACGGGGGTCCACCTCTAAGCCCCATATACCCTACATGGGGMTAGGATTATTGGTACATGCCCAGCTCATTAGAACTAGTACTACTACTAAGACCACTACAGTACTTCTCTCACAAAACTGCTTACAAAAAAAAATCAGTAGATGAAAGTTAAGGTATGTAATTGTAGCCTGGGTAAGGCAGGGTTTGGACTGTAGTGAACAGTGTCTTTGTTTGACCTATTATTATAAAGAATGTTGTTTATGCCCCCCCCTGGCTTCACTGTAATCCATATATGTGTACTGTAGTGATTGTGCTTGAAGCTAGAGCCAGTCTCAAGGGACTCTATAGAAACTAGTCCCATAATAAGACCTGTTGCAAGAGAAGAGATATAGCTCTACTTCCCCTTTGTCTCTCCGTGACCTTTCTGGAGAGGGTGTGGCACTGAACCACAATAATCTCTATGTAACCAAACACTGCATAGCCTTACATAAAATAAGAGAGAGAGAGAGAGAAAGAGAAAGGGGAGAGATAGAGAGAAAAMAAGGGAGTGATGGGTGTGTGGTGGTGTTTGTGTTGGTGTGTGTTTGGAGATGTGAGGGCATGTCAGATGTCTGACCTCCTCCCAAGCTGGGGGTGGAATTCCCCCTTTCCCCCCTCTCCGGACCAGTACCACACTATGAAGACCAGTAAGCCAGTCCAGCTATGAGACGCAGTAAGCGTCAGCTTGAGGACCAGTAAGCCAGTCACACTATGAGGACCAGTAAGCCAGTCCACCATGAGGACCAGTAAACAGTCCACTATCAGGACCAGTAGACCAGTCCACTATGAGGACCAGTAAGCCAGTCCACTATGAGGACCAGTAAGCCAGTCCACTGTGAGGACCAGTAAGCCAGTCCACTTAATGGACCAGTAAGCCAGTCCACTATGAGGACCAGTAGACCAGTCCACTATGAGGATCAGTAGACAGTCACTATGAGGACCAGTAAGCCAGTCCACTATGAGACCAGTAAGCCAGTCCACTATGAGGACCAGTAGACCAGTCCACTATGAGGACAGTAGACCAGGTCCACTATGAGGACAGACAGACAGTCCTATGAGACCAGTAAGCGTCCACTATGAGGACCAGTAGCCAGTCCACTATGAGGACCAGTAAGCCAGTCCACTATAAGGACAGTAGACCAGTCCACTATGAGGACCAGTAAGCCAGTCACTATGAGGACAGTAGACCAGTCCACTATGAGGACCAGTAGACCAGTCCACTATGAGGACCAGTAAGAGTCCACTATGGAGGACCAGTAAGCCAGTCCACTATGAGGACCAGTAAGCCAGTCCACTATGAGGACCAGTAAGCCAGTCCACTAGAGGACAGTAAGCAGTCACTATGAGGACCGTAAGCCAGTCACTATGAGGGACAGTAGACCAGTCCACTATGAGGACAGTAGACCAGTCCACTATGAGGACAGTAGCAGTCATATGAGGCGAGTAGACAGTCCACTATGAGGACCAGTAAGCCAGTCCACTATGAGGACAGTTAAGCCCAGTCCACTATGAGGACCAGTAAGCCAGTCCACTATAGAAGAGCCAGCTATGGACAGTAACCAGTACTATGAGGACCAGTAAGCCAGTCCACTAGAGGCCAGTAAGTCCAGTCTACTATGAGGACAGTAGCAGTCCACTATAGAGGACCAGTAACCAGTCCACTAGAGGACCAGTAAGCCAGTCCACTATAAGACAGTAGACCAGTCACTATAAGGCAGTAGCAGTCCTTAAGGACCAGTAAGCCAGTCCACTCTAAGGACCAGTAAGCAGTCCACTATGAGGTGGATAGAGGCTACTGGTGAGCTGTCCCACTGAAGGGGCTTGGTCTGTCCTCATTATAGTAGAGAAAGTGCAGTGTAGAGCAGAGGAGGCTGGTGTGAGGAGCTAAATGAGGAACAGTTCATTGTAATGCTGGAATAAAATAAATGGAACAGAGAGGTATAAGAGCAGGGCTGTGAATGGACTGGGGCAGACACTCACACTACAGGCTTACTAGCCCATCCTCAGAGGTGAGCCAATCTAGGGGAAGCGGAGAGGGAGGAGCAGAGAGGGGGGAGTGGAAAGGGAAGAGAGAGAGGGGGCGGAAAGGGAAGTGCGGAGAGGGGGAGCGGCGAGGGGGAGGAGAGGGCAAGAGCGGAGAGGGGGGAGCGGCAGAGGGGGGAGTGGAGAGGAAGGAGGAGAGGGGGGAGCGGGCGAGGGGGGAGTGGAGAGGGAAGACGGAGAGGA
>NC_036862.1:35905878-35919350 GCF_002910315.2 Salvelinus sp. IW2-2015
TCGCACAGATCAGCAATCAGCCTGACGGATAGGAAACGTCTATGGTATACTATCATTATAATGAGTGCTATCCATGGACATGGACATAAAAGTATGGACATAAGGTCGGATGGAACCAGGTAAGTCGCTTTGGATAATGCTTCTGCTGATTGGCTATTAATTAGAAAATATATCACATGAATCTTGGTGTTTAAGACGATATCAGTGCCATTACGTCCTGCTTAACGACAGATTAGGTGTTTGGAAAACAGCTTCATTCATGGCAGAAAAGAATGGGATTCAGATTTACTATTATTGAGAAGAAAAGAGAGGATGGATTACAGATTATATATATATGAGAAGAAATAATGGAGCGGATACAGATTATTATATATGTTACAGGAAATAGGAGGATTAAGATTACTAATATATGAGAGAAAAGAATGGGATACAGTACGACTATATATGAGAAGAAAATAGTGGAGGAATTGCAGATTACTTAATATACTTGGAAGAAATATGAAATATTAATGACAGGGGTGTGCGATGTATGTGGGGATCACAAACACTGCCTTTACGTAAAGGAACTGGCGCTTTGCATATTGGAAAGATCTCCCCAAAAAAGAGGAAGCTGTCCCAGTGCAAGGGGACTCCTGAGAGCGGGAACATCAATGACAGGCTGAGGGCCTCTGTCCCATTTGAAGAGTTTGAGGGGAGGTTGAAAGGAAAGGCTCCAAGTTCAAGAGAAGCATATAGAAAAGGAAGGAGATTAAGATCATACTGACGAAATGCACTGGTAGTGCTTCTACTAGTAGTGTTCGGTTCAGATGCAAGCCCCGGATGAGGTACGTCTTTTTTATGCCTTCAGAACCAGTGCACAGGTTTTAAGTGCTTGCACTCTACTCAATCGAGTAAGCAGTCTATAGATATGACAGGGCTCGATAGGATGCATCGCGGCATCTCATCTGCCTAGAACTGGCCAAACAGGGTCCTGTTGTTGGCCCCTTACCCGGAGAAATGTATACAGATGACCGACTAGCACAGGCTGAACCCAGATCGTGTCTGTGACACAGAGACAGGTGTCTTGTTAACCACAATAGGCTGTTGTTTGACACAAGGTCAGTGTCTGTTTGCACACGAGGCGGGTGTCTGTTTGAACACAAGGATAGTGTCTGTTGACCACTGGGACAGTGTCTGTTGCACAGGGCAGCTGTGTTTGAACACAGGGACGTGTCTGTTTGAACCGAGAGGACAGTTCTGTTTGAACCCAGAGCAGTGGTCTGTTGAACCACAGGGATGGTCTGTTTGAACACAGGGACGTGTCTTTTTGAACAGCGGTGTGTCTGTTGAACACAGGGACAGTGTGTGTTTTGAACCACAGAGGACAGTGTCGCTGTTTGAACACAGAGGACAGTATCTGTTTTGAACCACAGGGACAGTGTCTGTTTGAACCAGAGTGTTGTCAGACAGTGTCTGTTTGAACCACAGGGACAGATGTCTGTTTTGAAACCACAGGGACAGTGTCTGTTTGAACACGAGACAGTGTCTGTTTGAACCACACAGAGGACGGTGTCTGTTTGAACACGAGAGCTTTAGTGTTCTGTTTGCACAGAGGAGTTCTGTTGACACAGGGCAGTTGTCTGTTTGAAGCACGAGGACAGTGTCTGTTTGACACCACAGAGGATGTGTCTGTTTGCCAGCACAACTAACACTCTGGCCCATTTAGTACTCTTCTCTTGCAAACAAAACCACGACTTGCCACAGGTAGAGGGCCTTCTTCACTCACTACTACACAGCCCCATCAAACACAGGCCTGTGTGGTGGACAGCCCAAAACTACAATACAGAGAACTGAATAAACAGTCTGCCAGGCCGCTGAGAAGAGGGGGCCGTCCAGAATCTTCCTGAAGGAAATATACTGTATTCACTGGTTGTAAATAGTTTACTACACAAACATCTTACACAAATGATACCATGATTGTTTAGGCTACATTTGAGTAGGTTAACTGAACATCCAGCCAGATGCCTTATGTGTACTCTATATGTCAGTTTAGATACTGTTTCATCTACAGGACTGAAGTCTGACACAATATTAACAGACTCAGTAGCAAGTCCAAAGTCAGGACGAGAGGGAGAAGTAGGTAAATGCCATGGAAAAATAAACGGTACACTTTCATTAACATGAGGTTGGGCCGAACACGAAATACTGTGTCAGCTTTAAAGCAGGACTGATTTTACACTCCTGAGTGCCTTGACAAGAGAAAACCTTCCAGAGGGTGGCATATTCGACCTGCAATGCTCAAGAGAGAGAAAGAGAGAGAAGAAAGTGAGAGAGAGAGATGGAGAGAGAAGGTGAAGAGAAGAAAACAATGGGTAGCAACATTGAGACAGATACAGGATGTCTCAGCTGCACAGGTCAGAGCCATACCAAACACGAACATGGATCTAGAACACTTGCACGCACTCACAGACCAATCTCCAACGAGCACATAGCCAGAGAGTTGCCAGCTGTCTGAGTTGTTTAGAGAACAGAAAACCACTGTCCTCTTCTCCACCATGCAAGCTGAGAGAGAGAGAGAAGGGAGAGAGGCTCCCGTCCGACTGTAACCTCCTCATAGTCTTCTCTTCTCCCCGTCCGCTCAGTAGCTGTTTCCATCTCTCTTTAAACGTCTTTCGTTGTCGTTCCTTTCTTCCTTCCTCTTCTTCCTCTGATCTTAATGTCACCGAGTCCAAAGCAAGATTTTAACCAGCAGCACGCATTCTTGACAAAGGAATCATCTAGTGGTTGAGTAGAGCCTTGGCAGGGTCTTCAGACAAAGCCTGTCGGGAGGGGATGTTTGGAGGACCAGGGGTGAAGACAAGGTTATTATATTTGTTGGCCAGTTGTCTCCCAAAGCCAGATAAGGGCTCATCCACCAGGTCAGTGTGTGTTGTGTGAGGACAAGGTCCCTACTTCTTGTCTCTCTGGTTACACTATCCCTCTCTTTTCTCTCCACCCCAGCGACTGTTTGTCTCTGGTTTAACTGTGTTGGAGTGCAGACAGATTGATACTTGCCAGACCGGATTTGAGTGAGCCTATCTGAAGCAAAAGTCAGATGGGCTCACGCCCTCTCCCCTGAATATCTTTCCCAGCAGGCCATGCGATTCCCTCACAGGGTAGGGGGGTATGAGCTATGAGAGAGGATCTCGTACTAAATGGCGTGGAGGGGAGGCTGCCGTCTTATCGGCTCTTAACCAACGCATGTTGTTTGTGTTTTCGCGTTGTTCGGAACTTGTTTGTCATAAGCTGCAGCTCCGTCTATGACCAAAAGACTCTGGACATCAGAACTGCGATTGCTCACCTCAACTGGAAGTATTTTCATGAGTTGGACAGGAGGGTTATAATACACACACTGCCGCCAGCCCAACTCCTATTCGTCAAGAACGCAGATTTTGTAGAAGAGTCAGAGCGCCTTTTCAGGATGAGAGGCTATCTGCCCTTGCCTTCCGTCTGCGGCTAACGTTCAATCGCTGGAAAAAATGGGATGAACTGAAAGCACGTTTATCTCCAACAGGACATTAAAACTGTAATATCTATTGTTTACGAGTCGTGGCTGAACGTCGACATTAAGAACATACAGGTCGCGGTTATACACTCTATCGGAGGACAGAACAGCAGCCTTGGTAGACTCGGGGCGGGGCCTATGCACTTATGTAAACAACAGTTGGTGCAATATCTAAGGAAGTCTCAAGGTTTTGCTCACCCTCATGATAAGCTGTAGACACACTATCTACTTAGAGAGTTTTCAGCTGTATTTTCATGTACTGTCTTCATCCACCACAGACAGATGCTGGCACTAACCGCAATCGATGAGCTGTATACCGCCATAAGCAAAACGGAAAACGCTCATCCAGAGGAGGCGCTCTTAGTGGCCGGAACTTTAATGCGGGAAACTTAAATCAGTTTTACCATTTCTATCAGCAAGTTTAAATGTGCAAGCTTCCTGCCATCCAGGACCTCTTCAGGACAGGTGTCAGTTGTCCGAATCATCGCCACTCGTCATTAGACTGTTCTCTTGACTGGCATGGCAGCGGTACCGGAGCGCCAAGTCTAGGTCCAAGGGCCTATAATAGCTTTACCCACCCCCACCCTTGGAACGCGCTGCTACACTCTCTGTATTATCTATGCATAGTCACTTTAATAACTTACCTAAAAGTACATATTAAATCAATTACCTCGACAGGTGCCCCCCACATTGACTCTGTACCGGTACCCCGCTATAGTAGCCCAGCTATTGTTATTTACTGCTGCTCTTATCATTTGTTATTCTTATCTCTTACTTTATTTGTTATTGTCTAAAACTGCATTGTTGGTTAGGGCTTGTAAGTAAGCATTCACTGTGAGGTCTACACTGTTGTATTCGCGCGCATGACAAATAAAATGTGATTTGATTTGATTTTAAACACACAGCTCTCTACACAGCACAACAAAGAAAGCCATGTACAGAGTTTCACCTCATGGTCAGAATAAGGCCAATGGAGATAATAGCATTAAACCCATGTGTTGATATAAGAAACAGGGTTAGATGAAGGCTCATTTCCGCAGTGGACAGAGAGAGGAGGGCCCTTTACTCTCTCTCTTTTCCGTCTCACTGCTGATGGTAGGACTACTGCAGCACGCAGAGCCAAAGGGCCCAGTCAAATGAAAGAAGACGTGCAGTTTCCAGGTTACCGGGCCGCAGCGCGTGTGACATCCTTGCTAATGGGCGGGGTTTCTCTGAGAATACACACACACTGCAGCAAGGAGTGATGACTTGACCAGCTGTCAGGTGTTGCCAGGTTCTGGCCAGTGGAGCTGGAGAGGGCGACTGAGACGTCGACTGACCAACAAACAGATGATCACCACTGTGCAGCATGGCTGAAATGAACCCACAGTTTAGATGAATTAGCCACAGCCCCTGGGGCTGGAGACCTGTTTCCCTCAGGAGCAGCGGCAGGAGCCACACTGGAGTACAGGAAGGGTTTGCAAGAATCAGCAAGTCACTCACTGTTCACTCTCCATGTCAGTCAAACACATCGAGGGAGAACAAAATGTACATGGCAGTGGTGAACCCTGGGTATGATTAATTGTGGCAGCACTTTCAGCGATGATACTTTCTCTCCTCTCTCTGTGGCCTTCCATGCAGTCTTGCATTCTGTCAGCCAATCAATAAGCTATTATAGCTCTAAACAGCGGGCCAAATTAGTTATGTCACCACCTGCAGATCAGCACTGTCCTAATCCCATTGGCAGGCCCAATGAGACACGGGCTAGGAGAGGTCAGGATCATCTCATCAACCAACTATGAGGACCAGTAGCCAGTCACCATGAGGACCAGTAAGCCAGTCCACTATAAGGACCAGTAGACCAGTCCACTGAGGACCAACAGCGTCCTATGGACCAGTAGAGTACACTTGAGGACCAGTAGCAGCCACTATAAGACCAGTAAGCCAGTCCACATGAACCAGTCGCACTATGAGGACCAGTGCCAGTCCACTGTGTACAGTCCACTGAGACCAGAAGCGCCCTTGACCAGTGCCGTCCACTATGAGGACCCGAAGCCAGTCACTATGTCTGTGAGGCGTACCGTCCTTAGGACCAGTAAGCCAGTCCACTATGGACCAGTAACCAGTCACTAGGAGGCATTGAGACGCACTATGAGCACCAGTAGCCAGTCCACTATGAGGACAGTAGACCCGTCCACTATGTGAGGACAGTAGACCAGTCTCATGAGGACCAGAGACGTCACTATGGTCAGCTCGACCAGTCACTATGAGGACTCAGTAGCCAGTCCACTATGAGGACCAGTAGCCAGTCCATATGAGGCCAGTAAGACCAGTCCATTAAGACCAGTAGGAGCCAGTCCACTATGGGCCAGTAAGCCAGTCGCTATGAGGCCGTGACAGGTCCACTATGAGGACCAGTTAGACCAGTCACTATGAGGACCAGTAGCCAGTCCCTATGAGGACCAGTAAGCAGTCCACATGGAGACCAGTACAGCTCCACTATGAGGACAGTAAGCCAGTCCATATGAGCCGACCGAAGGCCAGGTCCACTATGAGGACCAGTAAGCCAGTCACTATGGGCCAGGTCGCAGTCCACTATGAGCCAGTGACACAGTCACTATGAGGACCAGTAGACCAGTCCACTATGGAGACCAGTAGACCAGTCCATATGGGCGTAGCCAGTCACTATGAGGACCAGATAGCAGCCACTATGAGGACCAGTAGCCAGTCCACTATGGACCAAAGCAGCCACATAGGCAGGACCAGTCCCTATGAGACCGTAAGCCAGTCCACTATGAGACCAGTAAGCCAGTTCTAGCTTGAGGACCAGTAACAGTCCACTATAAGGCCAGTTAGACCAGTCCACTATTGAGGCCAGTAAGCCAGTCACTTAAGACCAGTAGACCAGTCACGTATAAGGACCAGTAAGCCGTCCACTCTAAGGACCGTAGCCAGCCACTCTAGACCGTTACGCAGTCATATGAGGTGGATAGAGGCTACTGGCTAGCTGTCCCACTGAGGGGCTTGTCTGTCCTCATTATAGTAGAGAAATGCAGTGTATGAGCAGGAGGAGCTGGTTGTGAGGAGCTAAATGAGGACAATTCATTGTAATGCTGGAATAAATATAAATGGAACAGAGAGTATAAGAGCAGGGCTGTGAATGGGGGGCAGACACTCACACTACAGGCTTACTAGCCATCATCAGAGGTGAGCCAATCTAGGGGAAGCGGAGAGGAGGAGCAGAGAGGGGGGAGTGAAGAGAGAAGGAGGGGGGCGGAAGGGAAGTGCGGAGAGGGGGAGCGGCGGGGGGAGTGGAGAGGGGCAAGAGGCGAGAGGGGGAGCGGCGAGAGGGGGTGGAGGGGAGAGCGGAGAGGGGGGGAGCGGCGAGGGGGGAGTGGAGAGGGAAGAGCGGTACTGGTCCTCATAGTGGACTGGTCTACTGGTCCTTATAGTGGACTGGCTTACTGGTCCTCATGGTGGACTGGCTTACTGGTCCTCATAGTGGTGTTTTGTTATTGAGATGATCCCTGGACCTCTCCTAGGCCCTGTGTCTCATTGGGCCCTGCCAATGGGATTAGGACAGAGTGCTGACTCTGCAGGTGGTGACATAACTTCATTTGGCCCGCTGTTTAGAGCTATAATAGCTTATTGATTGGCTGACAGAGATGCAAGGAGCTGCATGGAAGGCCACAGAGAGAGGAGAGAATAAGTTAATCATCGCTGAAAGTGCTGCCACAATTTAATCACTTTACCCAGGGTTCACCACTGCCATGTACATTTTGTTCTTCCCTCTGATGTGTTTGACTGACATGGCTGAGAGTGAGACAGTGAGTGACTTGCTGATTCTTGCAAACCCTTCCTGTACTCCAGTGTGGCTCCTGCCTGCCGTGCTCCTGAGGGAAACAGGTCTCCAGCCCCAGGGGCTGTGGCTAATTCATGCTAAACTGTGGGGTTCATTTCAGCCATGCTGCACAGTGGTGATCTCCATCTGTTTGTTCTGGTCAGGACGTCTCAGTCGCCCTCTCCAGCTCCACTGGCCAGAKCCTGGCAACACCTGACAGCTGGTCAAGTCATCACTCCTTCAGTCTGCTCCAGTGTGTGTGTATTCTCAGAGGAACCCCGGCCCATTAGCGTTACCGTCACACGCTACGGCCCGGTTACCTGGAAACTGCACGTTTCTTTCATTTGACTGGTGGCCCTTTGGCTCTGCTTGCTGCATGTAGTCCTACCATCTGCAGTGAGACGGAAAGAGAGAGAGAGTAAAGGGGCTCCCCTCTTCCACTGCGTGAAATGAGCCTTCATCCACCCTGTGTTCTTATATCAACACAAATGGGTTTTAATGCTATTATCTCCATTGGCCTTATTCTGACCATGAGGTGAAYCTCTGTACTATGGCTTTTCTTGGTTGTGCTGTGTAGGAGAGCTGTGTGTTTAAAAATCAAATCAAATCACATTTTATTTGTCACATGCGCCGAATACAACAGGTGTAGACCTCACAGTGAAATGCTTACTTACAAGCCCTTAACCAACAATGCAGTTTTAAGACAATAACTAAATAAAAGTAAGAGATAAGAATAACAAATGATTAAAGAGCAGCAGTAAATAACAATAGCTGGGCTATATACAGGGGGTACCGGTACAGAGTCAATGTGGGGGGCACCGGTGTCGAGGTAATTGATTTAATATGTACTTTTAGGTATAGTTATTAAAGTGACTATGCATAGATAATAACAGAGAGTGTAGCAGCAGCGTTCCAGAGGGTGGGGGGGTGGGGGTAGAAGCTATTTAGGAGCCTCTTGGACCTAGACTTGGCGCTCCGGTACCGCTTGCCATGCAGTAGCAGAGAGAACAGTCTATGACTAGGGTGGCTGTAATCTTTGACAACTGACACCGCCTGTTATAGAGGTCCTGGATGGCAGGAAGCTTTGCACATTTAACTTGCTGATAGAAATGAGGTAAAACTGATTTAAGTTTCCCTGCATTAAAGTTCCCGGCCACTAAGAGCGCCTCCTCTGGATGAGCGTTTTCCTGTTTGCTTATGGCGGTATACAGCTCATCGATTGCGGTTTTAGTGCCAGCATCTGTCTGTGGTGGTATGAAGACAGCTATGAAAAATACAGCTGAAAACTCTCTAAGTAGATAGTGTGGTCTACAGCTTATCATGAGGTGAGCAAAACCTTGAGACTTCCTTAGATATTGTGCACCAACTGTTGTTTACATAAGTGCATAGGCCCCCGCCCCGWGTCTTACCAGWGGCTGCTGTTCTGTCCTGCCGATAGAGTGTATAACCCGCCACCTGTATGTTCTTAATGTCGACGTTCAGCCACGACTCGGTGAAACATAAGATATTACAGTTTTAATGTCCTGTTGGTAGGATAAACGTGCTTTCAGTTCATCCCATTTATTTTCCAGCGATTGAACGTTAGCCAGCAGGACGGAAGGCAAGGGCAGATTAGCCTCTCATCGCCTGATCCTCACAAGGCGCTCTGATCTCTTTCTACAAAATCTGCGTTTCCTTGACGAATAACGGGGATCTGGGCCTGGTCAGGTGTGTGTATTATATCCCTCCTGTCCAACTCATTGAAAAATAACTCTTCATCCAGTTTGAGGTGAGCAATCGCAGTTCTGATGTCCAGAAGCTCTTTTGGGTCATAAGTAAAACAAGTTACGAACAACGCGAAAAAACAAACAAAATGCATGGTTGGTTAAGAACCGATAAGACGGCAGCCTTCCCCTCCACGCCATTTTACGTAGGATCCCTCTCTCTACTGCTCATACTCCCCTACCCTGTGAGGGAATCGCATGGCCTGCTGGGAGATATTCAGGGGGGAGAGGGCGTGAGCCCCATCCTGAGTTTTGGCTTCAGATAGGCTCACCTCAAATCCGGTCTGGCAAGTATCAATCTGTCTGCACTCCAACGCTCAGTTAAACCAGAGACAAACAGTCGCTGGGGGTGGAGAGAAAAAGAGAGGGATAGTGTAAACAGAGAGACAAGAAGTAGTGACCTTGTCCTCCACACACACACACACTGACCTGGTGGATGAGCCCTTATCTGGCATTTGGGAGACAACTGGGCCAACATAATAATAATAACCTTCTCTTCACCCCTGGTCCTCCAAACAATCCCCTCTCCTGACYGGCTTTGTCTGAAGACCCTGCCAAGGCTCTACTCAACCACTAGATGATTCCTTTGTCAWGAAGTGCCATGCTGCTGGTTAAAATAGCTTTTGGACTCGGTGACATTAAGATCAGAGGAAGAAGAGGAAGGGAGAAGAAAGGAACGACAACGAAAGAGAACTGTTAAAGAGGAGATGGGAAACAAGCTACTGCTAGAAGACGGGAGGAGAGAGAAGACTATGGAGGAGGTTACAGTCGGACAGGGAGCCTCTCTCTCTCTTTCTCTCTCTCTCTCAGCTTGCATGGTGGAGATAAGAGGGACAGGTGGTTTTCTGTTCTCTTAAACAACTCAGACAGCTGGCAACTCTCTGGCTATGTGCTCGTTGGAGAGTTTGTCTGTGTATGTGCGTGCAAGTGTTTCTAGATCCATGTGTCTGTGTGTGGTAGTGCTCTGAGCCTGTGCCAGCTGAGACATCTCCCTGTAGTCTGTCTCAATTTTGCTACCCATGTTTTTCTTCTCTTCATCCTTTCTTCTCTTCATCCTTTCTTCTCTTCATCCTTTCTTCTCTTCCTCCTTTCTTCTCTCTCTTGCAGCAGTTGGCAGTGGTCCAGATTATGCCACTCCTCTGGAAGGTTTTTCTTCTTGTCARAGGACTCAGMAGTGTAAAATCAGTCCTGCTTTAAAGCCTGACACAGTATTTCGTGTTCTGGCCCAACACTCATGTTAATGAAAGTGTACCGTTTATTTTTCCATGGCATTTACCTACTTCTCCCTCTCGTTCCTGACTTTGGACTTGCTACTGATGTCTGTTAATATTTGTGTCATGACTTCAGTCCTGTAGAGTGATACAGTATCTTTAAACTGACATATAGAGTACACATATAGGCATCTGGCCTGGAATGTTCAGTTAACCTACTCAAAATGTAGCCTAAACAATCCATGGTATTCATTTGTGTAAGATGTTTGTGTAGTAAACTATTTACAACCAGTGAATACAGTATATTTCCTTTCCAGGAAGATTCTGGACGGCCCCCTCTCTTTCCACGGCCATGGCAGACTGTTTTATTCATGTTCTCTGGTTAGTTTGTAGTTTTGGGCTTGTTCCACACACAGGCCTGTGTTTGATGGGGCTGTGTAGTAGTGAGTGAAGAAGGCCCCTCTCCCCTGTGGCAGCGTGTTTTGTTTGCAGAGAAGAGGTACTAAATGGGCCAGAGGTGTTTATTTGCTGCTGGCAAACAGACACTATCCTCTTGGTTCAAACAGACACTGTCCTCTGTGCTTCAAACAGACACTGTCCTCTGTGGTTCAAACAGACACTTCGCTCTGTGGTTCAAACAGACACTGTCCTCTTGTGGTTCAAACAGACACTGTCCTCTGTGGTTCAAACAGACACTGTCCTCTGTGGTTCAAAACAGACCACTGTCCTCTGTGGTTCAAACAGACACGTCCTCTGTGGTTCAAACAGACACTGTCCTCTGTGGTTCAAACAGACACTGTCCTCTGTGGTTCAAAACAGAACTGTCCTCTGTGGTTCAAAACAGACACTGTCTCTGTTGGTTCAAACAGACACTGTCCTCTGTGGTTTCAACAGACACTATCCCACTTGGTTCAAACAGAACACTGTCCTCTGTGGTTCAAACAGACACTTCCTCTGTGGTTACACAGACACACTCCTCTGTGGTTCAACAGACACTGTCCCTCTGTGGTTCAAACAGACACTATCCTCGTGGTTCAACAGACACTGTCTCTGTGGTTTCAAAACAACACTGTCTCTGGTTCAAACAGACACTATCCTCTGTGGTTCAAACAGACCACTGTCCTCTGTGGGTTCAAACAGACACTGTCCTTCTGTGGTTCAAACAGACACTGTCCTCTGTGGTTCAAAACGAAACACTGTCCCTTGTTCAACAGACACTATCCTCTGTGGTTCAAACAGACACTATCCTCTGTGGTTCAAACGATACTATCCTTCTGTGGTTCAAGACACTGTCCTCTGTGGTTCAGAGTTGGGTTGCCGCTGTGGCTAGTCTGGATGACTGTATAATGTGTTCTTTCTCGTTGGTCAGTGGGGGTCACACAACTTTTAACCCTTTGTGTCCACCCTGTTCTGAAGGGGACATGAGAATAAAGCACAGATCACCCTCCACTCCGGCCCTGCCACACCCTGACAGACTGACACCAGGATCTGAGTAGAGAAGCATCTAAAACCCAGTGATTTACATCAACAGTAAGATCTTCTWTTCTCTTCCTCTCTGTTGTCTATCAATGCTTTCTTTGAACTTGGAGGCCMTTCCTTTCAACCTCCCCTTCKTCCTCTTCAATGGGACAGGAGGCCCTCACCTGTTCCATTGATGTTTCACGCCCTCAGGGGGTCCCCTTGCAATGGGACAGCTTCCTCTTTTTTMGGGGAGAGATCTTTCATATGCAAAGCTGCATTCTTTTAGATGAAAGCAGTGTTTTGTGATCCTCCAACACCACACCACCTGTCATTAATATTTCATTATTTTCTTCTCAATATATTAGTAATCTGTAATCCTCCATTATTTTCTTCTCAATATATTAGTAATCTGTAATCCTCCATTCTTTTCTTCTCAATATATTAGTAATCTGTAATCCTCCATTATTTTCTTCTCAATATATTAATAATCTGTAATCCTCCATTCTTTTCTTCTCAATATATTAGTAATCTGTAATCCTCCATTCTTTTTCTGACTTGATGAAGCTGTTTTCCATACACTAATCTGCTGTTTAAGCAGGACCGTAATGGCACTGATTATCTCCTTAACACCACAATTACACTGTGATATATTTTCTAATAATATATGCCATTTAGCAGACGCTTTTATCCAAAGCGACTTACTGTCATCTGTACGTACCTTTATGTGCATACTTTTTATGCTCCAGTCCATTGGATACACTCATTTGATAGTTTATACCCATAGACTGTTCCTTTATCCTGTCAGGCTGATTGTCTGTCTGTGCTGTGCTGGGAATTCATCAAACCATCATTTAGACTTGAGCTCTCCTTAATGAACTAATGTATGCCTGGCTCTGGAGATCAATAACTCCTGATTGGTTGAGAGACGTTTGCACCCCCCCCACACCACTTTCATCTGTTAATTAGATTTTYGTGTGCAAATGAGGGCCTTCTAAACAAAATTCTAGATGAGAGTTTGACTTGCTACTCTCACTATTTCACAGCACAGTGGTTATGGGCAGAATCCAAGCATCTCAACKTAAACCCTTGTTACATTGTTGTGTGCATAAGCAAGTAGCACCATTGTCAGGCACAATAAAGAGTAGATAAACATTTCGAAATATGGGGTGTGGGGGGGTGCAACTCAATATTACGAAGGTGTTCTCAGTGTATATTGCAATGTGGCCTTAATGATCTGGTTCTGTAAAGCATAAACATGCCAGCTAGCTATAGGCTCTCAGATGTTATACAGTCTTTTCCCATTAATCAATCATTACTACAGACACACACTCAGGTGTACATAGTATTATACCTAGTCATCTGGTCATCTTTTCCTTGCCGTCGCTCCACATAAGAGCTCTAAAGCACTTAATGTGTATGTGTCCTTGTGTCTGTCCAGGGCATTTGGACAGCAGCACACACAGTCTATATTTAATGATATTGGCTAAACAAAGCTCTGAGGAAATACTCTCCCCTGAATGAACGGATTTCAAAATACAAAAGGGACACTGTTCTGTTATGGTCATTTTTCAGATACCCCCCCCCCTTAGTTGTTATAGTGATTTCTGCAGCTGAGATTAAATAAAACATTCTGAAATATTGGGTTCTTTCATCCCACACAATTTCCATTTCCTTTTTCTCCCCCAGGAACTGGG
>NC_036862.1:35919361-35920192 GCF_002910315.2 Salvelinus sp. IW2-2015
AACTTTGTTCTCCTAAGACATTTCTCTTCCCAAGACTAAAGTTATTACAGCTGTCTACGTGTCTCACAAATGCCCATTTGTTGGTCCTGTTATAACGGTTTAAGCAGAGCATATGCGATGGACTTTGTAATTTACTAGGCAGGGAAAAAAAGATCATCTCATGAAATGTTGTATTAGTAATAAGTAGTTATACTGCATGCTCTACATCGCATTGTCATCTCTTTGTTTAGTCCTTTATTGTTGGCACGATYCTGGCATCTTTCTAAGAGGATTCCCCATCTTTACTCACCTGCTCTAGATTAGCTCTATAATGTCGACTAGGCCAGTTTTAATCCGGTCTCGTCTGGATCTGGACGGTTTATTTGTTCATCTGGACAATCAGATGTTGTTGTGCTCTATCTCATCCTGTCTGGCGAACACAGCATGTTGACTGATTGTATTTAGACCATAGCACAGCCACTGAGGCCCATGAGAATCACTCTGGGAGAACCAGAACATCAGCCGTGGTCAAACACAACAAGGCCAAATTCACCAGAAGCAGACCCCCTTTGTCTCACGGTGTCTGGGAATCGTCACAGGAGACAGGATCAAGGTGACCATTCTAAACAACCTTGGAGTTGCTGGCCGTTGGCGGCTGGCTAATTCCTGGGTGCAGACAGACCAGAGCAGAGAGGAGTGAAGTGGGAGTAGCAGCCATACAGGYGGATTGGAACAAACAGTCTGGTTAAGAGCCTCTCTCTCTCTGTTGTCTCTGTCTCGTCTGTTCCTCTGTCTGGCTGTTCTATAGGCTGTGCTATCTGGGCTGTCCATTCCCCTACAGAGCAGAGTGGT
>NC_036862.1:35926016-35931014 GCF_002910315.2 Salvelinus sp. IW2-2015
GAGTCTCAAATTCTTGGTTGGTGAGCGGACGCCAGACCTCACAACCATAAAGGGCAATGGGTTCTATAACTGATTCAAGTGTTTTTAGCCAGATCCTAATTGGTATGTRYAATTTTATGTTCCTTTTGATGGCATAGAATGCCTTTCTTGCCTTGTCTCTCAGATCGTTCACAGCTTTGTGGAAGMTACCTGTAGCGCTGATGTTTAGGCCAAGGTATGTATAGTTTTCTGTGTGCTCTAGGGCAACGGAGTCTCTGTCTCTGTCTGTCACTCTAGTGAAGGTGTCAGAGGGGCTGGAGGAAGGCAGGCACTGCTATTGAACTCTGAGATTTTCAGGCAGCACAGGCTMGCTCACAGGCAGGCYTATGTGTCTCTAATGTGTCTCTAYTGTGGCCCCAATTGGAGACTATGAAGAAGGAAGAAAACATACATAGGAACAAAACATATATAAGAACATCATTAGTGTAGTATAGTGTCATATTCTTTTCACAGGTCATTTTATTATCATCGTTCCTGTTAGTCCTACTCCCAAAGTGGATGAGTGACTTTTCAGTGTTGAGTAGGGGTTATGCATTGGTTGTGCAAAGTCAAGCAGTTTGACGTTAAGTCAGAGGAGTGCTGGATTGCAGCTTGTTCAGCACTAAGTTAAACAGACACTCTGCGAGGGGATTCTTTCTGCAAACGGTCGAAGACGAGTTTGTGGACCGAAGTGAGACGAATGAGACCCTTGGGGAAATCTCAGCCTGGACAGAATGGAATCTATTCACTCTTGTATATAATGTGTGTGTTGCTTGTTGTTGTGTGTGGTGTGTGTGTGGGTGGTTAGTGCTATCACCGTGTGTGGTGTTGGATTGTGTATGTGTGTGTGTGGTGTGATGGTGTGCGTTGCCCCTTAGTGTTAGGATCCATCTAACGTCGTTAGTAACATACCTCCTGGGCCGGGTTAGGAGCATAATGTAGGTAAGGCTGATCACCATTACTGGCGTTTAGGAGACACTAATTATTACATCACCCAGCTTGGCCTGTGGGTTAGATCACTAATGTTAGTACAATACCAGCTGTCGGGGTTAGAGCACTAATTTATAACATACCCAGCTGCCTGGGTTAGGACACAAGTTATAACTACACTTGCCTATTAGGACACAATATCACAACCGCCTTAGGAGCAAATTATAACTACCCGCTTTCTGTTAGGCACTAATTAGTAACATACCACTTCCTGGGTTAGAGCACAATGTTAGTAACATACCCAGCTCCTGTGATCATAATGTTATACGATACCCAGCTTCCGTTAGGACACTAATGTAGAACTATCCCCACTGCTGGTAGACACAATGTAATAACATAGCCAGCTTGGCTGTTAAGCCTAATTTATACTACCCAGCTCCTGGTGACACTATTTATAACTACCACTTGCCTGTTAGTAGCACTAATGTAGTAACATACCCAGCTGCCTTGTTAGGAGCACTAATATATACATAACCCCATGCGCCTGTTAGAACCACTAATTTCAACAACCCAGCTTCCTGGTAGGACACTAAGTTATAGCATACCCACTCGTTAGACATAATTTAGAACATACCACTTACCTGTTACGAGCACTAATTTAGTAACCAACCCTATTGCCTCTTAGATCACCAATGTATAACATAACCCAGCTTCTGGTTTGGACACTAATTAATAACAACCAGCCTCTGCCTGTTTAGATCACTAATGTAGTACATACCCACTTGGCCTGTTAGGCCACTAATGTAGTAACCACCCAGCTCTGTTAAGCACTAATGTTAGTAACATACCCAGCTGGCTTAAGCACTATGTGACGATAACCAGTGCCTGTTAAGCACTAACTTTATAACATACCCACTGCGGTAGAGCATCATGTTAAACATACTTGCTGTAACATAATTATAACATACCCAGCTGCTGGGTTAGACACTACAATTTAGTAATCATACCCAGCTTGCGCTGTTAGGCACATAACACAGCGCCTTAGATATAATGTGATCAATACAGCTTGCCTCGGAGAAGACATGTTGATATAGCTTGGCTGAGGATCACTAATGTTAGTAACATACCCAGCGCCTGTGTTAGGACACTAATGTTAGTAACATACCTGCCTGTATAGGACACTAATGTAGTAACATACCCAGCTTTTCTGGTCAGGATCACTAATATTATACATCCCAGCTTGGCCTGGTTGGAGCACTAATGTAGTAAATACCCACTTGGCCTGGGTTAGGAGCTGAATGTTAGTAAATCCAGTCCTGCGTTAGACGACTAATGTTAGTAACATACCCAGCTTGCCTGGGTTTGGGACACGAAGTTAACATACCCAGTTGGCCTGGGTTAGTAGCATAATCGTCAGTAACATACCCAGCTTCCTGGTTGAGCACTATATTTACGTACATACAGCTGCGCTGGGTAGGCCACAATGTACTATAAACCAGTTGGCCTTTGGGTTAGACCAACTAATGTATGTAACAACCAGCTATTCTGGCGTTACGATCACTAGTATTGCTCAATACCCAGCTTGCGTACTGGGTTAGACAACTCATGTTATGTAACCATACCCAGTGCCTGGGTAGGACACTATATTAGTAAATACCAGCTTGCTGGTTAACACTAAGTTAGTAACATACACCAGCTTGCTGTATAGCACAATGATAAATCCAAGTGCCTGGTTAAGATCATAATGTTGTAACATCCAGCTTGCCTGTTAACCACTAATTGTTATAAATACCCAGCTGCCTGGGGTTAGCACTCAATGTAGTAACATATCGCAGCTTGGCCTGGTTAGGCATAATGTTAGTAACATACCCAGCTTTGGCTGGTTAGATCACTAAGTAGTAACATACCCAGCTTGGCTGCGTTAGGGCATAATTTGTAACATACTCAGCTTGGCCTACGACATAATGTAGTAAACATTACCCACTTTCCTGGGTAGGAGCACTAATAAACTACCCACTTCCTGGGTAGACAACTAATGTATAAACATACCCACTGGCTGGTTAGACACTATGAACATATTGCTGGTAGAGCACTAATTTGAGAACAACCAGCTTCCTGGGTTAGGACACTAATTTATAAATCCCAGCTTCCTGTTAGGAGCACTAATTAGTAACAACCCAGCTTCCTGGTAGGATCACTAATGTTACATACCCATCTGGGACACTAATGTATTAAACATACCTGGCCTGTAGGACACAATGTAAACTCCCATCTTTCCTGTTAGATCACTTAATTTAGTAACATACCACTTCCATGTAGTAGCACAATTGTACAACCCAGCTTGTCTTTGGATCACAATTTAGTAACATACTCAGCTTGGCTGTGGTAGACACTAATGTTAGACAGATACAGCTTGCTGTTATGATCACTAAATGTTATAACCATACCCATCTTCCTGGTTAGACACTAAGTTATAAACCAGCTTCCGGTTAGGGACAGAATTTCAGTAACAACCCAGCTTTCTGGGTTAGGACACTAATGTAGACACATCCAGCTTGCCTGTTAGACACTAATTTATTAACAACCCTGCCTGTTTAGACACTTAATGTTAAACTACCAGCTTGCCTGGTTAGAGCACTAATGTAGTACTTACTCCACTGCCTGCTTAAGATAATGTGTAACATACCCAGCTGGCCGGCTTAGGAGCATAATTATAACATACCCCAGCTGTCCTGTAGACACAATGATAACATACCCAGCTTGGCTGTGGACACTAATTTATAACATACCACTTGCTTTATATCACTTGTTATAACATACCCAGCTGGCCTGGGGTTAGGATCACTAATTTAGTAACTTACCAGCTTGCCTTAGACACTAATGTATAAAATATCCACTTGCATTGTGATCACTAATTAAAAAAAAGCTTCCGGGTTAGCATCACAATGTTAGTACATACCCTGACCTGGGGGGAGCACTAATGTTAGTAACATACCCAGCTTGGCCTGGGGTTAGGAGCACTAATGTTAGTAACATACCCAGGTTAGTTACATAGAAGTAGAGGTAATGTGATTTATTCTGAACACCCTCCATTCCTTACCATTGCTATTTGTTCCCAGTCCAACAAAGCTCCATCACCATATTAGTGAAAAGTACAGGCATGGTCATTGTGTTAATGAGATTGTGTTGTGCTATGAGCACTGCTCAGGGTGAAATGATCCTTGCCTCAGTGAAGGGCGAGAGGGGAACAGGGTAAATGCTGTACAGCTGTCCTGGGTACTGTCATTAGAGCATAAACTTAGCAGGATGTAATCAAGGTAATCAAATGAACCGTGTGATCAAGCAGAGGCCTAATGAAAACGTTCGCTATTGTGTTATTGCCTCTCTTTTTCCATTTGGAAGGAAGATCTGGTTTCACCAGGCACAATTACTTATGGATTTCAACTTTGCCACATGTGTATGGCTTGATAGTCTAGATWTGAAAAACAGGAAAGTTCATATAGTGTCACCCATCCAAGTAGACATCCTCCATTTAGACAGGCCTACCAATGTGCATATGGTTTGGTTAGCTTCAGCCAGTTAAACTTGCAACCTCAATAGACCTACTTACTCAAAGCAGTACCACGCAATGTACTTGAAGCCATGGAAATCACAACACTTATCTGTTTGATGTGCCAGCCAGAAAGCAGGGTCCTTGAAGAGCACTTGTGTTCAGCCCACATCTCTCCCATTGGCTCAGCCACTCTCACATGTAAAACCTGTCTTTTACTATACAATAGCCATCATTTATATGATCATGTAAATGTCCCAGGGCATGAACACCACRACTCAAAGTGCTATACCTTTGTTGCTAGTTATTATTTGACCTTCAACAGTATAATATTTCAAACCAAAATAAATAAATAAATGAAGAAAATGTGTTTATTTTGTCTTGTCAACAAACTGAAACAAATGTCTCCTTTAGGTATAACTCCTCTCTAAGTATATTTCTCTAAAGAAGTGTGTCTGTGTGAACCACTTCATCTTTCAGCGGTCTCCGCTCCGTAGCGA
>NC_036862.1:35937290-35964578 GCF_002910315.2 Salvelinus sp. IW2-2015
TCCTCTCTAAGTATATTTCTCTAAAGAAGTGTGTCTGTGTGAACCACTTCATCTTTCAGCGGTCTCCGCTCCGTAGCGACTGGTATCTGTCAACAGGAGAGTTAGGGGTCCTCCATCTCCCCGTCCCCTCCTCCGTGACCTCCCCTCTCGCACCTTTTAACCCCGCATGTCTCTGTTTATAAACTTTATACATTTTGACAACCGGTGCAGAAGGGAGGAGGGGGGGGGTGGAATCCACTTTTTATTCGGAAAGAGCCCCTCTTCTCTGTCAGCGGGGAGAGAGAGAGACGTTAAAGGCTTTAAAATAATCACAGGTCTTTTCACTGGGGGGTTCTCTAATTGAGCCTGGGCTGACCCCTGACCCTAGCATGCCGTCTGTTTTCTATCGCCAGGCTAGATTGAAATGGGAACAGTGGGTAGAGCCCAGGAGAGACCAGGACTCATTCTTGTTTATGAATGTTGTGCTTGTCCCTCCTGCTTTGCATGGCCCTGTGCAGGATTAGCACACTAACYGTGGATCCACTGTGGAGGGGCCTACAATCTATCCTCCTGAGACCTGGCAAAAGTGCCAGGGGCGYAAAAAAACATGTTACAAAAAGAAAACATTTTTTATTGTATGTGCACTGTATGTGCCCATTATAACTCAGTTGATAGTATATATGAAACATGTAACATTGCAGTAAATGGGGACAGTAGGTAAAAAACCTAGTTAGTGCATGCTGATGTCCACTACAGAGGACATTTATTTACCATCTCTTATTTGGCTCTTATTTAATGTAAACKAAAAAAATATATATATATTACACTGATCTGAAAACTCACCAAACTATTCCTGAGATATTTACCTGTAAGAAACAGTTAGAATATAAATCTCACAAAAATGATAATWACACAATTATACACACTTACTATCAAATGTGTTAATTGTGATGGTAGTCAACGTAAAAAAAAGAAAAAAAAGAAAGTGTGGCACCCCCACACATGATGTCATTGAAAAGCCCAGGATGTCCTCTCAAAGGTACWACAGGACCTTACACAGTGGTATGTATGACCTTAGAGATACGGATCAACAACGAATGTCCATTAGAGAGGAAATAAATGTTCTGTCTCACGAGGCTATGAGACAAACAACAAAGGAACAGGGGCAGTAGCTGGAATGTGTAACACAGAGGCCAGGATAATGGAATCTGAGAGGTAGGGTATATGACCTGTCCACAATAATATACCTCTGTTTGGGGACATTTTATTCATTTAGCAAATAATCTTATCCAGCGTGACTTACATGAGGGTTAAGTGCCTTGCTCAAGGGCACATCGTGAGATTTTTCACTGAGTCGGCTCAGGGATTCGAACCAGTGACCTTTCACTTACTGGTCCAACGCTCTTAACTGCCTCATTCACTGGCTGGGTGGCTTTGTTTAGGATATGTGTCCCCCACTTCCTCACCTGGACACCGTAAAACGATCAGTGTAGCACCTAAACATCTCAAACAATGAATGTTGTTGTTTTTCCGTCTTGAAAGACTAACACTGACAGTCTCTCAGAGCGCTCTCAGGGCCATTCTAACAATAAGACTAAACTGACAGTCTCTCAGAGCCTCTCAGGGCGCATTCTAACAATGTGACTACTGACAGTCTCTCAGAGCCTCTCAGGCCATTCTAACAATAAGACTAACTGACAGTCTCTCAGAGCCTCTCAGGGCCATTCTAACAATAAGACTAACTGACAGTCTCTCAGAGGCCTCTCAGGGCCATTCTAACAATAAGACTAACTGACAGTCTCTCAGAGCCTCTCATGGCCATTCTAACAATGTGACATGAGAAGTCTGTAGATATTGACCAGTGTTGTGGAGAGGAAGTATTTTGACTGGTGCATTAGATGTCATGTAAACAAGGTTGACTGGAAATAGAGGCAGGATACACGATCTGTGTCACTCAAACTCGTCTCCTGAATACAACACAGGGCCCATTTAGTTCTCCGTGATGTGGTACATGTTATCAAGCACTGGCTTTGTTCACCGAAATCTGTCAAGCTAGCCAGAGACTTCGTAGCCTGACATAGTGAACCAATGTGAACTGAATACCGATAATACCATGCTATTGTCAGAACGAGAAGCTTACAGTGGCTTGCGAAAGTATTCACCCCCCTTGGCATTTTTCCTATTTTGTTGCCTTACAACCTGGAATTTTTGGGGGATAATTGGGGGAGCTTGTATCATTTGATTTACACAACATGCCTACCACTTTGAWYATGCAAAATATTTTTTWTTGTGAAACAAACAAGAAATAAGACAAAAAAAACATAAAACTTGAGTGTGCATAACTATTCACCCCCCCAAAGTCATTACTTTGTAGAGTCACCTTTTGCAGCAATTACAGCTGCAAGTCTCTTGGAGTATATCTCTATAAGCTTGGCACATCTAGCCACTGGGATTTTTGCCCATTCCTCAAGGCAAAACTGCTCTAGCTCCTTCAAGTTGGATGGGTTCCGCTGCTGTACAGCAATCTTTAAGTCATACCACATATTCAATTGGATTGAGGTCTGTGCTTTGACTAGGCCATTCCAAGACATTTAAATGTTTCACCTTAAACCACTCAATTGTTGCTTTAGGAGTATGCTTAGTGTCATTGTCCTGCTGGAAGGCGAACCTCTGCCCCAGTCTCAAATCTCTGGAAGACTGAAACAGGTTTCCCTCAAGAATTTCCCTGTATTTAGCGCCATCCATCATTCCTTCAATTCTGACCAGTTTCCCAGTCCCTGCCGATGAAAAAGATGGGGATGGTGTTCTCAGGGTGAGGTGTTGGGTTTGCGCCAGACATAGTGTTTTCCTTGATGGCCAAAAGGCTAAATWTTTGTCTCATCTGACCAGAATACCTTCTTCCATATGTTTGGGGAGTCTCCCACATGCATTTTGGCAAACACCAAACGTGTTCGCTTATTTGTTTCTTGAAGCAATGGCTTTTTTTTGGCCACTCTTCCTTAAAGCCCAGCTCTGTGGAGTGTCTGGCTTACAGTGGTCCTATGGACAGATATTCCAATCTCCGCTGTGGAGCTTTGCAGCTCCTTCAGGGTTATCTTTGGTCTCTTTGTTGCCTCTCTGATTAATGCCCTCCTTGCCTGGTCTGTGAGTTTTGGTGGGTGGCCCWCTCTTGGCAGGTTTGTTGTGGTGCCATATTCTTTCCATTTTTTTAAATAATGGATTTAATGGTGCTCCGTGGGATGTTCAAAGTTTCGGATATTTTTCTATAACCCAACCCTGATCTGTACTTCTCCACAACTTTGTCCCTGACCTGTTTGGAGAGCTCCTTGGTGGTGCCCCTTGCTTAGTGGTGTTGCAGACTCTGGATACTTTCAGAACAGGTGTATATATACTGAGATCATGTGACACTTAGKTTGCACACAGGTCGACTTTATTTAAGTAATTATGTGACTTCTGAAGGTAATTGGTTGCACCAGAACTTTTTTRGAAGCTTCATAGCAAAGGGGGTGAATACATATGCACACACCACTTTTCAGTTTTTTATTGTTTTGAATTTTTTAAATTTCACTTCACCAATTTMGACTATTTTCTGTATGTCCATTACATTAAATCCAAATATAAATCAATTTAAATTACAGGTTGTAATGCAACAAAATAGTAAAAACACCAAGGGGGTGTGAATACTTTTGCAAGGCACTGTATATCAAAATGTGCAGTATCGTCAAAGTGGAGTTCAGGACAGTTCATCAGGTACTTGAGAAGATCATTGACAGGTTCAAAGTATTTTCTTCAGTCACCCCAGAGAAGGTCTCGTTTAATATGGAAAAAGTAAGAAGTGCTCTCTTCACTGCTGAAGTTAATAGGCGAAGAAAAGTGTGGAAGTGTCATTCTTTTCTAGTCCCCCGTGGAGAATGCCACTTTAGACATCTCTCCTGCATAATCTACCACTACAGTAGGCTGGATGATTTATGCAGTGGGGTATTTAAGAGGTACCGTGGAGGACACAGTCTGGAACTACAGAGGAGTTGTTTGATGAACATTCTCTAATTAGAATCTGTTTTCCTCCCTTTTGTTCTTTGTATATATTCTKAATTTTTCTCCTCCGATCTCCGTGGAGTAAGATAAATGACATGAATTAAGTTCTGCTCCAACTCGTTCAAAACGTCAGTAGGATAGTTTTCATGAAAATAGCTTCACTTCCTCATCTATCCAAACGTCTTCTTCCCAAAGGATAGTTTGTATCTGTTTAGTGATGTTTGTTGCTTTTGCTGTGGACTGCCAAGTTGTGCTAATTGAAAGGCTTGGCAGACAGGTAACAGCCAAACAGACGGTTTGAAAACCCCCATCTCTGCTCTCTGCTTTTCTGCACATCCCAGTCACTGTACTGTACAAATGTCCATGCTGTGTCCTCTGTTGGTCTGCAGAGGTATGTGTCCTTCAGCTTCTGCAGTGACGCAGGTACACAGGTCAYTGGTCTAAGCCCGCCTCCGGCTGCAGCGATAGGCCCAGCTCACCTGAATCCCTGTGGGTATGTGGGTGTGTGAGGGGGCAGGGGTAATGGAGGAGAATCGGTCACTGGGGCTAGTGGTAGTGATGGGGACTTTCAATCATTTTCTTATGTACCCTAGAGCACCATAGCTCGATAGGGCCTCCCTGCGGACCCCTCTAGGACACTATAACCCCCCTACTCCCTCCTCTACCGCTGCCTCCTACCCTGCCCACGCTCTCCTGACTCAACCCTCTCTGCAGCAGTAAATTATACACTACAGCACGTTGGTAGGATCTCACGACTCACTGCAGTCTACTGGGTGTTGAGGAGCCACAGAGGAGAGATACTGGAGGGGGAAGAGGAGGAGGGTATGTAGAAGTAGTGGAGGGAGAAAGGAGAGAGAAAATGACAGACAGACAGACAGACAGACAGACAGACAGACAGACAGACAGACAGACAGACAGACAGACAGACAGACAGACAGACAGACAGACAGACAGCAACAGTAGATTTAGTGTGCTCTGTGTCAAAGAAGAAGGGAGGGGAGATGAAGTAAGAGAGGCAAGGTTTCATCTTAACTCACAGCAGGGGAGAAAGATAATGCAGGCCACTTATGAACAGAACATGACACAAAACTGTTGTCTTTTTTCTATTGTTCAGTGATTCCCATCTGTTACAGTCACATTACTGAAGTGCTGGGTGCCATTCCTCAGCATCCAGATTGGATTAACCAAAGTAGGTGGCAAACTAAATGAAAATAAAAATAAAAATATTTACTGAAATATAGAAAAGTAAGGAGGATAAGAGGTATGATTAATAATTTAGGGGTGTGTCAAGTGGAAGCTGTAAAAAAACATGGTAATGGAATATCTTTCCAAATCTTGATCTCTATACATTTCTCTTCCTCTCTGTCTATCTCTGCCTCCCCCTGTCTGTCTCCACAGTCTCCCTCGATCCTTCTGGCTCACTCTGGGCCTTGTCTGTCTCTCTCTGGGCCCTGTCTGTCTCTCTCTGGGCCCTGTCTGTCTCTCTCTGGGCCCTATCTGTCTCTCTCTGGGCCCTATCTGTCTCTCTCTGGGCCCTGTTCGGTATCTCTCTGGGCCCTGTCTGTCTCTCTCTGGACCCTGTCTGTCTCTATCTGGACCATGTCTGTCTCTCTCTGGGCCCTGTCTGTCTCTCTCTGGGCCCTGTCTGTCTCTCTCTGGGCCCTGTCTGTCTCTCTCTGGGCCCTGTCTGTCTCTCTCTGGGCCCTGTCTGTCTCTATCTGGACCATGTCCGTATCTCTCTGGAACATGTCTGTCCAGGCTAAGCAATGGCTGAACTGGTAGTCCCCCCTTCCCCCAACAAAAGGAACTGGCAGAGTGATTGTGGAATAGAAGGGAATAGAAAGCAGCTCTAGAAACTCTAGGCTGGGGCACAGGCCACATGGATTAGCTTGAAAAGCATGGCATTGTCAACCAAATTTAAATTAATCCTGTTTTTGTGTCCCCCTGAAGGAACAATGGAGGGACTTTCCTGTGTGTCCCTGTGGGCTGCTGGGGGAGGTTGAAGCAGAGGGGAGAGAGTCAGGCCTTCTCCACATCACATCCATCTCTCTATTCACACCACTGATCTCAATTACCTGCACGGCGCTTTCACAACATTGTTGAAAATTGCATCGCATYATACGCAAAATAAACTGAATCCATTTGAATATTAATTCACAAGACACACATCACATTGCAAAGTAGTGGATAAACCAGAAAACAGATTTAATTAACTATCCACGGTATATGGTTTTCTGGTCTGAGTGTTGCATTTTAATGGAATCCTGTTATATGAGGATTTGCATGTGAAGTAGTTGCCTGACCATTCATGACAGCTTACTAGGGCTGTCCCCTGAGCTGGCTCCCCTATGGCATGTGACTCATGTACCTCCTGTGTCCCTGGTTTGCAGAGAGGGGTGAGGGGGATCGGAGGGACTCTCACAGCCTCCTGCTAGCCACACTGAGCCCATCATCAGAGTTTACTCTCACAGCCTCCTGCTAGCCACACTGAGCCCATCATCAGAGTTTACTCTCACACCTCCTGCATAGCCGACCTCTCGTAGCGCCACATCATCTAGTTGACTCTCACCAGCCTCCGTAGCCACACATGAGCCCATCATCAGAGTGTTACTCTCACGCGCTCTCTAGTGCACACTGAGTCCCTAACATCAGAGTTGACTCTCAGCAGCCTTCCTACTAGCCACACTGAGCCAATCAATCAAGAGTGACTCGTCACAGGCCTTCCTGCTAGCCACACCTGAGCCATCAGATTGACTCTCAAGCCCCTCGCCACACTGAAGCCTCATCAGGTTTTACTCTCACCAAGACCTTCCTGCTAAGCTACCAAATGTAGCCCATCATTCAGGAGTTTTACTCTCACAGCCTCCTGCTAGCCACACTGTGAGCGCCTATCATCAGAGATTTACATCTCAACAGCCTCCTGCTAGCCGACACTGAGCCCATCAATCAGAGAGTTTTACTCCTCAAACAGCCTCCTGCTAGCTCACACTGAGCCCATCATCAGAGTTGACTCTCTACCAGCTGTTCTGCTAGCCACACTGAGCCCAATCATCAGAGTTGACTCTCCAGCTCTCTCTGCTAGCACAACACTAGCAGCCCCAAGTCATCAGTGACGTTTTCACTCTCACAGCCTCCTGCTGTCCACCCTGATCCCAGCTCCATCCGAGATGTTGACTCTCACAGCCATCTCGCTAGCCACACTGAGCCGCAGTTTCTCAGGTTACTTCTCACAGGCCTCCGCTAGTCCACCACTGTAGCCCTATGCATCCAGTTGACCTCTCAAAACACGATGTCGTATGTACTTCTGCTACCAACAACTCAGCAGACCGACATCATCAGATGAATCCGCTTTCTTTCACAGCCTCCTTAAGCTAACACTGAGCCCATCATTCAGAGTTGTCTCACTCTGCTAGCCAGCCATCTCAGGTTGACTCTGACAGCCTCCTTGCTAGACCATCTGAGCCCATACAGTACCAGAGATTGACATCTTCACAGCCCTTCTTGCTAGCCACAGCATTGACCCATATCTCAGAGTATGACTCTCACAGCCGCCTGGCTAGCCCACACTGAGCCCATCTCAGAGATTGAACTCTCACAGCCTTCCTGCTGCAGACTGAGCCCTCATCAGTGGCTTGTGGACTCGAACCAGGCTCCTGCTAGCCACACTGAGCCCATCATCAGAGTTGACTCTCACAGCCTCCTGCTAGCCACACTGAGCCCATCATCAGAGTTGACTCTCACAGCCTCTTGCTAGCCACACTGAGCCCATCATCAGAGTCGACTCTCACAGCCTCCTGCTGTGATGGTGAGTTTACTCTCACCATCACCCAGTTTCCCCATTGAGCTCCTTTTACCTTCCAGAAATGGTTATTATTGTGAGGTTGTCTCTGACTGCCACCTGTTATCTGACTGTAGCTGTTCTCTGCTGTTCTTCATGTCCTGCATTGCCTCAGATCAGTGTTTGCCTGTAGGCATTGTTAAGACAACGTTTGTGGGTAATGTACTATTAGGCGCCTCTGGGAGCTTCTGTTTGAATCTCTCCTTTCACGGCTGTGTGTGTGTGTGTCTTTGTGTGTGTGTGTGTGTGTGTGTGTGTGTTTGTGCGGGGGGGTATAAAGTCATATTCAGCAGAAGTAGGACAAGAGGTCCTGCTGTTGGAGCTTGTATTATCCCAGGCAGCCATTCATTAATTATCTTCCCTCCACAGTCTCTTATCTCTCTTTGTTCCCTCTTTCTGTTATTGCTTCAAGCACCTTGTTTCACGCTGCTTTAATCCARGCTCTTTTCTTCAATCATTTGTCGATGCTATGGCCTGGAGAAGAAAAGGAATATACAGAGCTGTGTGTGTGTGTGTGTACGCACGAGTGTATGTGTGTGTGGGTAATATTAGGAGTCATGTTAGGCACCAACTAAGCTGCACATCCTTTCCCCTATACATTGAAGCATTATCATGACATCTTCATCCTGATTCTCACTGGGATGTGGTCAGTTACCGGGACCCATGGCCACACACACATGCTGTATAATAGACAGTATAATATCGTCTGACTGCTTCAGAGAGATAAACAGTGGTTCTTCCAGCATTAGACGATGTGACACATCCAGGCCAGAACAGATAGCTGGCTGCCCCCTTCTCCCCTTTGTGTTAACCCAGCTCCCTGAGTCCGTCTGCCTGCCGACGTGCTCAAACGTTACATTTATGTTGTGTTCTAGTTGGCCAGAAGTGTTTGTATTTATCACACCTGCAGGCTTCTGGATGAGCTGTTCAACTGTGTCTATACACACACAACACGTCCTCCCTCCCTGGCATTTAGGAGAGCACACTCTAAGTGGAGTTAGGCCTTTAGCCTGCTGTCCCAGCGCTACTGGCCTGCACTGTTGGGTTAAATGGTGCATGGACTCTGGATATGGGTCGCACCTCTGCTCACTGTCTGGTCACAGACACTTGGCTTTAATGTGGTACCATAACTGTGTCGTTACAGTGTACCAGGGAGGGAGAGAAGAGTGTTATCCAGGTTTGACACCTCCCGTCCCCTTTCAACCCTTCCTCTACATTGCAGGCAGTCCTGCCATCCCTTCCTAGTCACCCCCTGTTCTGTTCCCAGTCAGTACACACCTGCTGCATGCCTGGCACTGCCCTATAATGGAAGCATAGTGGCATGGTCTGAGGCATGGCCAGTCCCTTGTCCCAGAGGTGCCCCCTCAGGCATCCAGGGCCGCCCCCACAGTGTGGCATTACAGTAACCGTCTAATGGTTTAACCACACAGCTATTAATACAACCGTCATTGACAAGCAGGGGAGTGAGAGTGGTGTAGAATGCATTGTAGCAGGAGACAATGTACAGCTAGTGAGGAAGAACATTTTGGTACGACAGGCTTTTATAGGAACTATTTGGGACCGCGCTGGTGTACTGTTAATATTCGCACCCATGCTGAGCTGTGGCTCGTGATGGATGGTGTTGTGTCCAGTGGTACTGCCCCAGACATTCCTGTGTCTGTGGGCTTACACAGTTACTATGCCTTCTCACCCTCTAATTGTCCCTCTGTGTCCCACTGCATCCCTTTGTGCCCCCTGACGGTAGTGTCAAGCGAGGCTCTGTGACTGGCTGGCTGGGGCGAGTGACACATGGCCAGGACTATGGCCGTTGCATTCCCGCACCGCTGCTATTCTTACTRCTTTCAAACCAGTTTAACTGCGGATGCCTGCAGTCACATACCAGCGGCTTAGCTTCATAGCACAAAGCACAAGAGTTAAACATTGAAAAACAAACCCCTGATATATCTGCAGCTGCACTAGAGGATCAATGGATGGAACATACAAACATGACAGGATGGATTAATTGTCCAGTAGCAGTATTTGACATATTCTGCTCCCCAACTCACTACTGGACTGTGTCTCTGGCCACAGCTAGGAGCTGGAGCTGCTGTTTCTGTCATACACATGATATGCAGTGTTAGTGGGGCTTTAGCAGCAGTAAATCCACATTACTAAGCAGGGGAACACTGGGCCCTTCCAACAGTAATTAGACAGGGAACCAGCTCCAAATCCCTGCTTCAGGAACAGACACAACCATGGCCTCCAGGCTCAGAGTGTGGAGATCAGGCTGATTGGTAGGGGACAGGTGGTGATGTCACCACGACGATGAAGTGTGTGTGTTTGTATGTATGTGTGCCCTCCTCAGTGGCCCCTGAGCCCCTTGACTGGGCTATTCTGGCATCCTAGAGGCCTCTTGTCTTGTTAGCGAGATGTTAATTGCGCTAAAATGTCAGGTGAAGGACACAGGCTGCTGTGGCCCTGTCTCTGGCCAGCTCACGGAGAGACAGCCACGCTATCTGCTTAGGGCACAGAGACAGGACTGTTAACTAAAGCACTGTGGAGAATGCTAACACCCGTTAGCAGAACTTTTGGCAGCTTGAAAGACGCAGGCCTTGTTTCTTCTCCCTAGACGCCATGTTGGCGTTGCCCTTGGTAAACACTCAGGGGAAGAAAGAGGAAATTCACTGTTCAGTGACAACTGTGAAATCATCTGAGATGGAGCTAAAGTGGTGGATTAGACTGGGCCTGGGCCACGGGAGAGGAATGAAGAGAGGGAGAGGAAACACGTGTTTCTTAGCAAATTAGAATGAATATATTCTGAGAGCCACTGTAATTGTTTTCTCTCTTTGTCATGTCCCTCGGGAAAACCGGGGGTTGGGTTGTGTTGCTATACTCTCTCTACCCTATCATGTATGGTGCTGTGTGGATCCAGATACAATCTTCTCAGTTGATTTGTACTGCTATGCTACATGATCCCTATGTTCGGAGGTTCTACAAAGGTATTGATGGGAACAGTGTTCTTGACGAACTGCAGGTGTTTGTATGTCCCTGCCTCTCCATGTCACAGTCTTTACCATTTAGCCTGACCCTTTCTTTCCTGTTGTCCCCCTCCCTTCCTCCTCCATCCCTCTGTTGTCTCTCTCTCTTCCTCCTCCATTCCTCTGTTGTCTCTCTCTCTTCCTCCTCCATCCCTCTGTTGTCTCTCTCTCTTCCTCCTCCATCCCTCTGTTGTCTCTCTCTCTTCCTCCGCCATCCCTCTGTTGTCCCCCTCCCTTCCTCCTCTATCCCTCTGTTTTCCCCCCTCTCTCTTCCTCCTCCATCCCTCTGTTCTGATGTTTCCTCTTGCCTCCAGAGCCCTTGACTTCCCCCTGGCATTTAGCTGTGGCAGCATTTCGTCTTCTTCTGTTCCGTTGTTGTAGATGATGACTGGGGCCCTTGTTGAGGTGTTGTTTTGCCTGTTGGCCGGGGCCATTTCTCAAGGGGCTCCTTAAGCCTGCCTTTCCTCCCTGAGTGTCTGTCTGTGGCCCCTACACCCTCCTCTCTCTCCACCTCTCTCTCCTCTCCCTCCGCCACAAAGCTGCTGCCAGTCCACAGGGCCACACATGTCACATATGTCACCCCTCAGGCCCTGATTTAGAGCCCAGTCCCTGCCTCCTGTACGTCACGGCTTTAACAGCGCAGAGGCCAGGATAAAAGAGAGGGAGTGGGAAGCCATTCACCAGTCAGCCGGAAAGAGAGAGAGGATGAAGAGCAAGACGGAAAAAAAGGATGGAAAGAAAGCGCTCTCTCTCTCCCTGAAACAATAGCGCCTAGCCCGTCTGACATTTTGAACTGTTTAAAAGTAGTGTGTGTGAAGTGTTTGAGTGACTATTCACCCACACAGAGTGGCCTCAGTTCATCAGCCTTTATTAACAGTGTGAATGTGTTAGTTTGGCTGGAGTGGACAGTGGAACAGAGCCAGCCAGCCAGCCCCACACAACGTCCCCTCTGTTTCCACCTTTCTCTCTCTCTCACTCTCTCTCTCTCTCTCACTCTCTTCTCTCTCTCTTCTCTCTCTCTCTCTCTCTCTCTCTCTCTCTCTCTCTCTCATTTTCTCTCATTTTCTCTATCCAGACACATTAAGAAATACAAACCTCTGTTAAACACCACTCCTGGACAATGTTCTGACTAGACTAGAGTGGTTGTATACTGGGCATAAAAAGTAATGCCATTCATTCCATTGTAGACTATTATTGGTCTATTTTCTCTTTATTATGGGATGACTCATGCTTTTTCTCTGAATGAGCTAATGTGTGTTTTCAACTGTGAACTCTTACTGTTTCTGAATACCTCACTCTGCTTTGTCCACGCAGCTATAATCACCTCACCCAGTTTGGACATTCAATTGGTTCAGCTCCTACAACACTTACTGATGATCGCCTCAGTAGAGTGGGATGTTTTTTGGATGACACACACTCCACCCAGCACCCCCCAGCACCCCCATTGTCACTAACCAGGGACAGACGAATGAGCCTGTCAACAGCTACTTAGACGCTGCTCCTGAGAAGGCCTGTTGGGGTCACAGCAGAGAGACAGCTAGGGACTATAATTGACAATCAGTGAGGAGTGTCCAAACAGGCCGTTAGGGGAGGCTGTCCTCTCCTCCCAGTGACTGGGCCTTGATCACACAGTGTGGAGAGACAGGCTGGTCGCAGATAGCTGGAGGGGCAGTCAGATAAGCACATAAACAACAGCATTACCCTATGTGCATATGGCTCTGTGGCAAAACATTAGCACTAGCTAATACATTTTTTTGCATTCCAGGTCAAAATACTAAAACAAGTGTTATTATTTCCTGAATTGCTATGTTAAGAAATGACAACGGGCTGTTGAATGCTCCTGAGTGCTGCTAACCCAGACATTGTGTTTATTGAGAGTGTTTAGGATGGTCAAGGGTCCAGGGGTGATGGTGCCGAGGCGACACGCTGGCATGTGGCTCTGCCACAGAGAGACGCCACATTCTTCTGTCTGTGCGTGTTTGTGTCTCTGGGGAGCTGGGCTGTGTTTTGTTCCTCCTGGTGGGGAACGAGGGAGGAGGAGGAGGGAGGGAGCGGAGAATAATTGCTGTACCCACAGCCGTGCAGGATAGTGATAAAGAAAGGAGCGTCTGCCCCAACAGAACAGCAGACAACAACCACAGAGAGAATGAGGAAGGACGGGCAGGGGACAACAAAAGACCCGTCCTGACCACTATTTCCGCCAGGGAACCATTTTACTGGCTGTGTTTAGGTATCCTGCTGTGTACAGGAGACACTTCTGGACAGGGTTTCTGAACAACAGAGATGTTTCCATTGAATATCAACAGCATGTCCTCAAAAAATAGATTCAAGCAAATTGATTATTAATATGAATAATACAAAATAAATAGAGATAAATTGTCCCAAAATGAAAGCCTTGTTATTGTATTAATTGTGTTTTTCTGTGATTATTTTTCATTCCCTCTCCCTCAGTGTAATTGTCCAGGGGCCCCGTCATGAAGTGGCCCTGTCTGGTGTTTACTCACTCTAGCTGTAATTAAAAGTGCTCCTGGTTGTTCCACTGCCTCTCACGCATAGTTCTTAGTGGCTAATTATTTGGTCATCATAGCAAACAGAATCTAATTGTATTTACGAGTACACCACTTTTATACTGTCTATCCACCCATTTGTGGATGCACTTTAAAGAGATTCTCCGGTACTTTTTAGCCATTAGGTCTACTATATGGTGGTGAGCCAAAAGTGGGTCCCCGAAAATTGGGTACTACATCACATATATGCAGATATGTGCTCCAAGTCGTTGCTCTCTCTCTCTCTCACTCTGCTGTCTGTGCATCTTGCTAGCAGTCACTCATATGGCGAAGGGCTGTAGCTCATTGGTTAAACTGGAATTGCTAGGGGGCTGGCCCACGTGGGGGAAAATCTAGGGAACATGGTGCTACACAGCTTCCAGAAAAACAGTCGCTTTCAAACTAGGGATTTTGTGGCTAATTAAGGTAAGCCAGTAATTCTGCTGAAAGATTGTGCATGRATGAACTACACATTGACACATCCAGTTCAAAGCTATTAAAAATAACTTAGTAGTCACCAACATTCCTGAGAATGTCTTTAATGTACCCAATTCACTTGATCTTATAGCCTAGAGTTTTGTTTGGTGGTTTTAATGCTAACCTTAGCTATGATGTCAGAGGGTGTGCGTCTTATCAGCCTGTGTATTATTTTACGAGGAGAAGTATAACATTACAAGGCCATTACAAAATCTGTAGATTTTTTCTATTATCCCCCTTAATTAATGACTGCATCTCCCTGGACAGTGTGTCATTAATGTCTGCATCTCCCTGGACAGTGTGTCATTAATGTCTGCATCTCCCTGGACAGTGTGTCATTAATATCTGCATCTCCCTGGACAGTGTGTCATTAATGTCTGCATCTCCCTGGACAGTGTGTCATTAATGTCTGCATCTCCCTGGACAGTGTGTCATTAATGTCTGCATGTCCTGGACAGTGTGTCATTAATGCCTGCATCTCCCTGGACAGTGTGTCATTAATGTCTGCATGTCCTGGACAGTGTGTCATTAATGTCTGTCATCTCCCTGGACAGTGTGTCATTAATGTCTGCTTGTCCTGGACGTGTGGCATTAATGTCTGCATGTCCCTGGACAGTGTGTCATTAATGTCTGCATGTCCCTGGACAGTGTGTCATTAATGTCTGCATCTCCCTGGACAGTATGTCATTAGGGCATAATTACACTCAAGGTCAATAGAGTCATTAATTTATCTGTTCATGTATTCTGTCATTAGACTACGTCACAGCAATCCACCTCATCTATCTCTTCACCACTGTAATCACAGGCCTCTATTTTTGCCTCAATCTCCCAGTCTTCTCTCCGAGTAAAGTTCACTCTCTCCTCAGAATCATCTCTCTTCCCCAGTCTCTCTCTTTGTCCTCAGAGTCTCTCAATTAAATTAAATTAAATTAAATGCAAGGGCTTTATTGGCATGGGAATCATATGTTAACATTGCCAGAGCAAGTGAAGTAGCTAAACAAAAGTGAAATATACAATAAAAATTAACAGTAAACATTACACTCACAGAAGTTCCAAAAGAATATAGACATTTCAAWTGTTATGTATATATACAGTGTTGTAACGATGTGTAAATAGTGAAAGTACAGAAGTGTAAATAAATAAACATAAATATGCGTTCTATTTACAATGGTGTTTAAATTTTTTTTAATTTTACCTTTATTTAACCAAGTAGGCTAGTTGAGAACAAGTTCTCATTTACAACTGTGACCTGGCCAAAATAAAGCAAAGCAGTTCGACACATACAACAACACAGAGTTACACATGGAATAAACAAACATACAATCAATAATACAGAAGAAACAGTCTATATACAGCCTCTGCAAATGAGGTAGGATAAGGGAGGTAAGGTAATAAATAGGCCACGGTGGCGAAGTAATTACAATATAGCAATAAACACTGGAGTGATAGATGTGCAGAAGATGAATGTGCAAGTAGAGATACTGGGGTGCAAAGGAGCAAGATAAATAAATAAATACAGCATGGGGATGAGGTAGTTGGATGGGCTATTTACAGATGGACTATGCACAGGTGCAGTGATCTGTGAGCTGTTCTGACAGCTGGTGCTTAAAGCTAGTGGGGGAGATAAGAGTCTCCAGCTTTAGTGATTTTTGCAGTTCGTTCCAGTCATTGGCAGCAGAGAACTGGAAGGAGAGGCGGCCAAAGGAAGCATTGGCTTTGGGGGTGACCAGTGAGATATGCCTGCTGGTGCGCGTGCTACGAGTGGGTGCTGCTATGGTGACCAGTGAGCTGAGATAAGGCGTGGCTTTACCTAGCAGAGACTTGTAGATGACCTGGAGCCAGTGGGTTTGGCGACTAGTATGAAGCGAGGGCCAGCCAACGAGAGCGTACAGGTCGCAGTGGTAGGTAGTATATGGGGCTTTGGTGACAAAACGGATGGCACTGTGATAGACTGCATCCAATTTGCTGAGTAGAGTGTTGGAGGCTATTTTGTAAATGACATCGCTGAAGTCGGGGATCGGTAGGATGGTCAGTTTTACGAGGGTATGTTTGGCAGCATGAGTGAAGGATGCTTTGTTGCGAAATAGGAAGCCGATTCTAGATTTATTTGTATGGAACTGTTTAATGTGAGTCTGGAAGGAAAATTTACAGTTCTAACCAGACAGCTAGACTATTGTAGTGTCCACATATTCAAGTCAGAAACCGTCCAGAGTAGTGATGCTGGACGGCAGGCAAGTGCGGGCAGCGATCGTTGAGAAGAGCATGCATTTAGTTTTACTGCATTTTAGAGCAGTTGAGGCCTCAGAAGGAGAGTTGTATGGCATTGAGCTTGTTTGTTCTTCACTGGTTGCCCTTTCCTTGTGGCAACATGTCAAAATGGTGCTTCTGTGATGTCACACCGTGGTATTTCAACCCAGTAGATATGGAGTTTATCAAAATTGGATTTGTTTCAAATTCTTCATGGGTCTGTGTATTCTGTGGGAAATATTTTGCCTCTAATATGGTCATACATTTGGCAAAGGTTAGGAAGTGCAGTTCACTTTCCACCTAATTTTGTGGGCAGTGTGCACATAGCCTGTCTTCTCTTGAGAGCCAGGTCTGCCGACGGCAGGCCTTTCTCATAGCAAGGCTATGCTCACTGAGTCTTCTACATAGTCAAAGCTTTCCCTTAAGTTTGGGTCGAGTCACAGTGGTCAGGTATTCTGCTCTGTTGTACTCTCTGTTTAGGGCCAAATAGATTCTAGTTTGCTCAGTTTTTTAATTCTTTCAATTTGTCAAGTAATTCTCTTTTTGTTTTCTCATGATTTTGTTGGGTCTAACTGTTTTGCTGTCCTGGGCTGTGTGGGGTCTGTTTGAGTTTGTGAACAGAGCCCCAGGACCAGCTTTGCTTAGGGGACTCTTCTCCAGGTTCATCTCTCTGTAGGTGATGGCTTATTATGGAAGGGTTGGGATTCGCTTCTTCTCTTTCCCCAGAGTCTCTCACTTACCCAAGATCCTCTCTCTCTCTCCCCAGAGTCCCCTCTCCTCTCCCAAGTCTCTTCACTTACCCCAGAGTCTCTCACTTACCCCAGAGTCTCTCACTTACCCCAGTCTCTCTTCTCTCTCCATAGTCCTCTCTCTCTCCCCATAGTCCTCTCTCACTTACCCCAGAGTCTCTCACTTACCCCAGTCTCTCTCTCTCCCCAGAGCCTCTCTCTTTCCCCAGTCTTCTCACTTACCCCAGAGTCTCTCACTTACCCCCATTACCCCAGTCTCCTCTCTCCCCAGAGTCTCTCTCTTTCCCCAGTCTCTCACTTACCCCAGAGTCTCTCACTTACCCCATTACCCAGTCTCTCTCTCTCCCCAGAGTCCTCTCTCTTTCCCCAGTCTCTCACTTACCCCAGTCTCTCTCTCTCCCCATAGTCCTCTCTCTCTCCTCCCATAGTCCTCTCTCACTTTACCCCAGAGTCTCTCACTTACCCCAGTCTCTCTCTTTCCCAGAGTCCTCTCTCTTTCCCCAGTCTCTCACTTACCCCAGAGTCTCTCACTTACCCCAGTCTCTCTCTCTCTCTCCTCTCTCTCCCCATAGTCCTCTCTCTCTTTCCCCAGAGTCTCTCACTTACCCCATAGTCTCTCTCTCACACTCCCTAGAGTATGTCTCTCTCCCCAGAGTCCTCTTTCTCTTCCCAGTCTTTTCTCTCTCCCCAGAGTCTCTCTCTTTCTCCCCAGAGTCTCTCTCTCTTTCCCCAGAGTCTCTCACTTACCCCAGAGTCTCCCTCTCCCAGTCCTCTCTCTCTCCCCAGAGCTCTCTTCTCTACTCTCCCCAGTCGTCTCTCCTCTCTCCCCAGAGTCCTCTCTCTCTCCCCAGAGTCTCTTCTCTCTCCCCAGAGTCTCTCTCTCTCTCCCCAGAGTCTCTCTCTCTTTCCCCAGAGTCTCTCACTTACCCCAGAGTCTCCCTCTCCCTAGAGTCTCTCTCTCTCTCTCTCTCTCTCTCTCTCCCCAGAGTACTCTTTCTCTTCCCAGTCCTCTTTCTCTCCACAGAGTATGTAGAGCCTGAGAGATGGTAATGACAGTAAAAAGGAGGTCAGTGACACGTGAAGAGGACACTGGTGGCCCTGTATTGTGGCCACGGGGTCCTGTATGGTGGCCAGGGGGCCCTGTATGGTGGCCGGGGGGCCCTGTGATCCATGGAGCCTGGAGGGGGTGACAGAGTGAATGTGTGTGTTAACAGTGGCATACCCCTGGCCCTGCCATTGCCTGTCTTGGGTCACTGCTTACTACAGGGCCTCAACAAGGCCTCAACAGGGCCTCAACAGGGCCTCAACTGGGCCTCAACAGGGCCTCAACTGGGCCTCAGGTCCCTGCTTTAAGCAACCTGCTCACTTCTTCTCACATGAATTTGTGCTGCAGGGACACTGTTGTTGTTGCCTCCTGCTTTCCTTTAATCAAGACCTTCCTTTTTGTGCCAGCAGAGGAGAGATGGAGGGAGAGAAAGCCACCAGAAAGACGGGTCCCCTGCGATCCCTTCCGCTCCTTCTCTCCCTCCATCTGGAGTTTAGAGCTTCATTACCAACACTGACCCTGGGGTTTAAACACCAATATGAAAAGAGTACACATACATTACCAACACTGACCCTGGGATTTAAACACCAATATGAACAGAGTACACACACATTACCAACACTGACCCTGGGGTTTAAACACCAATATGAACAGAGTACACATACATTACCAACACTGACCCTGGGGTTTAAACACCAATATGAACAGAGTACACACACATTACCAACACTGACCCTGGGCTTATACACCAATAATGAACAGAGTACACACACAATACCAACACTGACCTGGGTTAAACACCAATATGAACAGAGTACACACACACACTCTGCTGTTAGATCCATACACACAACACCACACACACATGTCAAACATAAAGAAATGGCCTCACAGACAGACACCCCACGCCCCAGCCTGCTGAGAGAGGTTGGGGGCTTGAACAGTGTGTGTGCTTCAACCCACCTTGGCTGGGTCATGTTTCCATATAAAAGTGTTGGCTTGTGCTCTCCTGCTGAGGCTGGTATAGGCTGTCCCAGGGCTCTGCATGGGGCCTAATCCCCTCAATAAGTCATTCAGGCAGCACTGAGCGTAGATTGCTTAGTCCCTGCGTGACAGGCACCTTCTTCCTCTCTGTACCCCTGTCAACACACAGCCATCCAACCAGCCCAGCTCACTGGATGCTCATTACTTCTAATGGATCCCTAATGTATCGGCTTTCACTGGCTTTGTAGGCTTGCTGTAACTGGCACAGCTGTGTGTGTTGTGTGTGTGTGTGTTGTGTGTGTGGTGTGTGTGTTGTGTGTGTGTGTGGGTGTGTGTGTGTGTGTGTTTGTGTGTGGTTGTGTGTGTGTGTGGTGTGTGTGTGTGTGTGTGTGTGTGTGTGGGTGAGTGCACGTGACATTGTGCGTGTGTTGTTTTGTCTGGGGAGTGTACTGCGCTCATTCAGTTGTCTTCAGTTGTTTTTAGCATGGTTTATTTTTAACCTTTATATAAAACTCCCCATCTGAATATGCATAGCTTTGTGCCTGGGCTTTTTTCTCAAGGCTTTTATTCATAATAATGATTTCCAAATTCAGCAGAATTAAATAGGAAATGGAAATGATGAAACAATAACCAGTTAGATTAATGGTAACTCATATATTTCCATTAGGAGACAAGGAGAACTGCTCTGAAAAGGAAGTCAGCACACACAAACACACACACACACACATTACATTCCTCTCTCCTTTAAACAGAACAGTTGTACAGTCTCTACTGGGTTTACCTGTACTTCCTTCTGTATGATAGATACTGGAAAAATCTCTCTCGCTCTCTCTCTCTCTCTCTCTCTCTCTCTCTCTCTCTCTCTCTCTCTCTCTCTCTCTCTCTCTCTCTCTCTCTCTCTCTCTCTCTCTCTCTTCTCTCTCTTTCCTCTCTCTCGCTCTTTCTCTCTTGCACTTTCTCTCTCTGTTTTCTTTCTCTCTCTCTCGCTCGCGCTCTTTCTCTCTGTCTATTTCCCTCTCTTTCATGTCCTCCCTGTCCCTCCCACTGTGAAAGTGCCTGTAGTCGTTGTGACTGGAAGCTCTAAAGACATTTACAAGATTTTGTGGACAATCAGCAAAACTGGACTCTGCCAGCCCATGAAATAACAAATCGTTAAAAATACTCTCGTAGGCCGTCCCGATTGGCGCTCGGGTCTAAGGCACTGCATAGCAGTGCTTGAGGGCGTCACAACATACCCGGGTTCGATCTCCAGCGTGTGTCACAGCGGCCGATTTCGGGAAACCCATGAGGCGGCGCACAATTGGCCCAGCGTCGTCAGGGTTAGGGGAGGGTTTGGCCGGCTGAAGGTCAAGAGCAATGCGTCCATGCCCCATCGCGCTCTAGTGACTCCTTGTGGCGGGCCGGGCMCCTGCTAGCTGACAAAACTGTGTTTCCTATGACACATTGGTACGGCTGGCTTCCGGGTTAAGTGAGCAGTGTGTCAAGAAGCATGGCTGCTTGGCATGGTCGTGTTTCGGAGGACGCATGGCTCTCGACCTTCGACTCTCCCGAGTCCGTAGGGGAGTTGCWGCGATGATACAAGACTGTAACTACCAATTGGGGAGAAAAAGGGGTAAAAGTACAAAAAATGTAATATAAAATAATATGTGTACTGGATGACACTTCAGTTTGCTAATGTGGTAACAAAATGTCTGTGACAATTTTACTCTACTGACTTTATCGACCAGTTACGTCACTTCTCCCTTTTTTTATTCAGAACCTGAAGATTGTGGTCTTCCATAGATTAGCTGTAATAAGTGTGCTTCCATACACTTAGAATCAAGGCAAATTTATGACTTCTACCATGTCTAAGTCACTCTTTAGTCAATCTTTAGCCCTGGTGTGGGGCGAGAGCCAGGTCTGGAGCAGACATTTAAGGCCTGGCCAGATGAGAGGCTGCAGTGTGTCTGGCTGCAGTGTGTCTGGCTGCAGTGGGTCTGGCTGCAGTGGGTCTGGCTGTAGTGTGTCTGGCTGCAGTGTTGCAAAGTTCCTAATTAGCTAAAATGCTAAAGTTGTCTGAGATTTGAACACACAACCTATGTGTTGCTAGATGTTCGTATTATATGTCAAGCCATCCACCCCGACCAACCATCCTACTCCTACTAGAACCACTAAAACAGTCATTTTGACTGCTCTTGATTTATTTATTTGTATTACTCTGCCATTTCTTTACTCATGCCCCCCTCCATCCTTGACTTTTCATAAATAAGTCGATATAACACACTGCCGTTGTTAGAATCTTAATATCACAAACAGAACTGAAGCTATAACCAGTTTTAGGAGGGCATGTCATTTTTTATGGTGTTCCCCCGTTGCCCCTACTTCTCCCAACAGTAGGGCCTGCTCCACTCCTTCTCCCAACAGTAGGGCCTGCTCCACTCCTTCTCCCAACAGTAGGGCCTGCTCCACTCCTTCTTCCCTTGTTCCTAACAGTTGGATCATGTAGCTGTTATCCCTTGTCCTAACAGTTGGAGTTCATGTAGCTGTTATCTCAGTGTCCTAACAGTGGGATTTCATGTACAGCTTGTTTCCTTGTCCTAAACAGTAGGTTTCATGGAGTGCTTATCCCTTGTCCTAACATTGGATTTCATGTAGCTTTATCCCTTGTCCTAACAGATAGGGAATTGTCCTGTAGCTGATATCCCTTGTCCTAACAGTGGATTTTCTGTAGCTGTTAACTCTTGTCCTAACAGTTGGATTTCATTTAGCTGTTAATCCCTTGTGCCTAACAGTTGGATTCATGTAGCTGTTATCCCTTGTCCTAACAGTTCGGATTTCATGTAGCTGTTATCCCTTGTCCTAACGTTGATTTCATGGTAGCTGCTTATCGCTTGTCCTACAGTTGGATTTCATTTAGCTGTTATCCCTGTCCTAACAGGTTGCGATTTTGTAGCTGTTATCACCTTGTCCTAACAGTTGGATTTCATGTAGCTGTTAACCTTTCCTAAACAGTTGGATTTCATGTAGCTGTTATCCCTTGTCCTAACAGTTGGATTTTCATTTAGCTGTTAATCCTTGTCCTAACAGTTGGATTTCATGGTAGCTGTTAACCCTTGTCCTAACAGTTGGATTCATGTTAGCTGTATCCCTTGTCCTAAACCAGTTGGTTTCCTTGAGCTGTATATCCCGTTGTCCTAACAGTTGGATTTCTGTAGCTGTTATCCTTGTCCTAACAGTTGGAATATTCATGTAGGCTGTTATCCCTTGTTCCTAACAGTTGGATTTCATGTAGTCTGTATCCCTTGTCCTTACAGTTGGTTCCTTTAGCTGTTATCCTTGTTCTTAACAAGTTGGATTCATGTAGCTGTTATCCCTTTCCTAACAGTTGGATTTCATGTAGCTGTTATCCCTTGTCCTAACAGTTGGATTGCTTTAGCTGTTATCCATTGTTCCTAACATTGGATTTCCCTTTAGCTGTTATCCCTTTGTCCTAACAGTTGGATTTCATGTAGCTGTTATCCCTTGTCCTACACAGTTTGGATTTTCATGTCGCTGTTATCCCTTGTCCTAACAGTGATTCCTTGAGCTGTTATCCCTCCCTAACGTTGGATTCATGTAGCTGTTATCCTTGTCCCTAACATGGGATTTCATGTAGCTGTTATCCCTTGTCCTAACAGTTGATTTCATTCTTGCTGTTATCCCTTGTCCTAAACAGTTGGATTTATGTAGCTGTTATCCCTTGTCCTAACAGTAGGATTTCATTAGCTGTTATCCCTTGTCCTAACAGTGATTCATGTAGCTGTATCCCTTGTCCTACGTGGAATTCATGATAGGCTGTTATAACTTGTCCTAACCAGTTGGATTTCATGTAGCTGTTACCCTTTCCTAACAGTTGGTTCATGTACGCTGTTATCCCTTGTCCTAACAGCTAGGATTTCATGTACTGTTCATCCCTTGTCCTAACAGTTGGATATTCTTTTATGTAGCTGTTATCCCTATGTCCAACAGTTGGATTCAGGTAGCTGTTTATCCCGTGTCCTAACAGTTGGATTTCATGTAGCTGTTATCTCTTCCTAACGAGTTGGGATTTCATGTAGCTGTTATCCCTTGTCCTAACAGTAGGATTTCATGTAGCTGTTATCTTTGTCCTAACAGTTGGGGATTTTCATGTAGCTGTTATCCCGTGTCCTAACAGTTGGATTTCATGTAAAGCTGTTATCCCTTGTCCTAACAGTTGATCATGTAGCTGTTAACCCTTGTCCTAACAGTTGGATTCATGTAGCTGTTATCCCTGGTCCTAACAGTTGGGAGTTTCATGTACCTGTTATGCTCTTGTCCTAACAGTTGGATTTCATGTAGCTGTGAGGCCTTGTCCTAACAGTTTGGATTTCCTTTAGCTGTATCTCGTTTCCTAACAGTTGACAAAATGTCATAACCTTTCACTGCTTGGTCACACTTTGACATAACCTTTGTTTGGTTGTAGTGCGTATAGTATCCGGTTTTCTTCTTGATTGTGTCCCGCTACCTTATCATTCTTTCAGCACCATTGTGGAGTTACCCAATGGTTGTGCAGGTTGCCTTTTTTTGCCCAGAGGGAGGGAGCTCCCGTTTGTTCATAGTACGGCCAGACTTGTTTTCTTTGCAAAGCACTTGTTCGCCAAGGGTGAAGTGAAGTGAAGAGGAAAATTTCCATGGTGACATTGCTTCCCTTGGAAATCACAAGGTTAACACAAGCCCTCATCCCTACCTTCTCTGACACTACGTGCCTGCCGCCCGATGTGGTAACTTGCGAAAGAGATTGAAAGCCTTCAGCATGTAAATATGCATTGCTCCATGTCGTAGCCTACAGAGTAATACCCAAGCAGACTGATAGGACTGCTTTGATGAAACTGATATAGGGTACATACCATGTTAAGATAGAATTTACAATGGATCAGTTACAATAGAATGGCGCTGTTCTTCCTTCACAATTGGTGATTACATAATGATGCTTCTTTTGCTTCCCCTCGTCATCAACTCACATCATACTTTACTTCATTTATGTTAACTGTTGTTGTGTGAAATTAGTTTGGCACAAGTTTAGGTTCAGTTTTGAGGCATTGTCAGGGGGGATTATCACCGGGCACTGCACTTTCAAATTGAAGAAGAAGCAGCGCAGCCCTACTGTGGAGAGAAAAGAGTGGAGCAGGCCCTACCGTTTGGGAGAAAAAGTGGAGCAGGCCCTACCGTTGGGAGAAGGAGTGGAGCAGGCCCTACCCTAGTCTGTTGGAGAAGGATGGAGCAGCCCTACGTTGGAGAAGAGTGGAGCAGGCCTACTGTTGGAGAAGGAGTGGAGCAGGCCCTACTGTTGGAGGAGGATGGAGGCAGCGCCACGTTGGAGAAGAGTGGAGCAGGCCCTCTGTTGGGAGAAGGAGTGGAGCAGGCCCTACTGTTGGAGAAGGAAGTGGAGCAGCCCTACTGTTGGGAGAAGGAGTGAAGCAGGCCCTACTGTTGGAGAGAAGGAGCAGGCCACGTTGGAGGATAGCAGGCCCTACGTTGGGAGAAGGAGTTGGAGCCTAGGCCCTACTTGTTGGGAGAGAGTGGAGCAGGCCCTACTGTGGGAGAAGGAGTGGAGCAGCCCTACAGTTGGAGAAGGAGCATGCCCTTACTGTTGGGAGAGGAGTGGAGAGGCCCTACTGTGGGAAGAGTGAGCAGGCCCTACTGTTGGGAGAAGGAGTGGCAGGCCCTACTGTAGGGAGAAAGGAGTGGAGCAGGCCCTACTGTTTGGGAGAAGGAGGAGCAGGCCCTACTGTTGGGAGAAGGAGTGGAGCAGGCCCTACTGTTGGGAGAAGGAGTGGAGCAGCCTACTGTTGGAGAGAGGGCAACGGGGGAACACCATAAAAAATGACATGCCCTCCTTAAACTGTTAAGCTTCAGTTTCTGTTTGTGATATTAAGATTCTAACAACGGCAGTGTGTTATTATCGACTTATTTATGAAAAGTCAAGGATGGAGGGGGGCATGAGTAAAGAAAATGCAGAGTAATACAATAAAAAATCAAGAGCAGTCAAATGACTGTTTAGTGGTTCTAGTAGGAGTAGGATGGGTTGGTCGGGGTGGATGGCTTGACATATAAACGAACATCTAGCAACACAAAGGTTGGTGTTCAAATCTCAGACAACTTTAGCATTTAGCTAATTAGGAACTTTGCAACACTTGCAGCCAGACACACTACAGCCAAGGACACCACTGAGCCAGACACCACTGCAGCCAGACACACTGCCAGCCTCTTCATCTGCCAGGCCTAAATGTCTGCTCCAGACCTGCTCTCGCCCCACCACCAGGCTCAAGATTGACTAAAGAGTGACTTAGACATGGTAGGAAGTCATAAATTTGCCTTGATTCTAAGTGTATGGAAGCACACTTATTACAGCTAATCTATGGAAGACCACAATCTCAGGTTCTGAATAAAAAAAGGGAGAAGTGAACGTAACTGGTCGATAAAGTCAGTAGAGTAAAATTGTCACAGACATTTTTGTTACCACATTAGCAAACTGAAGTGTCATCACAGACACAATATTGATTATTACTGGAATTTACGATTTTTCGTTTCTAATGTATTAGGTTTTTTATTTCTGTATACATTTGGTACTCTACTTTTACGCCCCTTTCTCCCCACATTGGTAGTTGGGTATACAGATTACATGTAGCGTCTTGTTATCATCGCTGTGACAAATTTACCCTAAGGCTGACTTTACAGTCAACCAGTTTTAACGTCTTCATTCTCCTTTTTTTATTCACGAATCACAAGATTGTCGGTCTTCCGATGGATATCAGTCTCGTAATAAGTGCTGGCGTGTCCAATGCACTTAGAATCAAGGCAATTTATGACTTCTACCTGTCTAAGAATCACTCTTTAGCACAATCTTTAGCCCTGGTGTTGGGCAGAGCCAGGTCTGGAGCGACAGTTAAAGTCCTGCGGCCAGATGAAGAGGCTGCTGAGAGTGCATGTGTCTGGCTGCAGTGTGGAGAAGGTCTCGGCTAAGTCCATGCGATTCTGCTTTCTGGCCCGAAATGCTAGTAGTGTCTGCTGCCCAACGCGGTGTGCTCCAAAGTCATGCCAGGCTTCTGAAACTAGCTAACTGAATGCTAAAGTTCATGTCTGAGACTTTAACACTCAACCTTATACCCTCTGGCTGAAGAGATGTTGCGTGTTATCACTGTTCAAGCCCATCCACCCCGACCAACCATCCTTACTTTCACTCCCCCTAGAAACCACTAAATGTGTCACTCGAAGTATATACCTATACCGCTCTTGATTTAAGTTTTTATCTTATGGCTAGCTTAGCTCGCCATTCTTTACTCGATGACCCCCTCCATCCTTGCAGTCTTCACCTAAGGTCAAGTCCGCCACCAATAGTGAGAGCCCCACCTGCCGTTGTGGTCACTTAGATATCCTGATTAAAGTCCACAAACCAGACTAAGGCTGATAACTCGGTTTTCAGAGTGCCATATGGGTCGACTTATTTTTGGCTCTTGGACCTTCTATGTGGTTTCCCCCCGCGTGCCCCTATTGTCGTCCCCCAAACCCTCGAGGGCCTGTCCACTCCTACACCCTAACCCAACGTTGACCTGCTACCCTAGCTCCTTTCTGCCCACAGTAGGGCCTGCTCCACTCCCTTTCCCGACAGGTAGGCCACCTAGCTTGCGTTCCGTCGCTCCCCTCCGAGCCTCTAGAGCGGGTCATGCCTGATCTCCCTTCTCTCCCAGGCGATTAGAATGGCCGGCCTGCTTGCGACTCCTTGTTGCACCAAACAGTAGGCCCTGTCCCACTCGCCTCTTCCTCGCCCAACAGTGCATCCGAACCTCCTCCTTTTCTCCCATACTCGCCACTCCTCTCCCACAGTAGGCCTGCTCTTCCTCTCACCAACAGCTAGGCGGTGCTCCTCATCTCTTGTCTCCACACTGAGATAGGGCGCGCCTGCTCCCCTCTCCACATCATGCCCAACATGTGCTGGATGTACGAGTCGCTCCGTCTTCACAGCATCCTCCTCCCAACAGGTAAGGCGACCTGCGCGACTATCGAGCTGCAGGCTGTGTCCCACACAGCTAGGGCCTCGCTCCATCTTCTCCCACGTGAGCCTGCTCCGACTCCTTCATGCCTCAAATCTAGTTTATACACTGACCCACTCTCTTTTTCCTATATACTAGTAGTATCTGCTCTCCACTCCTATCGGCGCCCATCAGTAGGGCGCCAGAGTTCTCATCTTCCCTATTTCGAGTAGGGCCTGCTTCCAGCTACTCTGTTTCTCCAACTCCAGTAGGGCCTCGCCTCATAATACATTCTCTGCCTAATAAAGTGGGTGGCTTTAGATGCTTCCAGTCACATAAGGGCCTCGCTGCGCGGACTTGCG
>NC_036862.1:35964603-35966422 GCF_002910315.2 Salvelinus sp. IW2-2015
CTCCTTCTCCCAACAGTAGGGCCTGCTCCACTCCTTCTCCCAACAGTAGGGCCTGCTCCACTCCTTCTCCCAACAGTAGGGCCTGCTCCACTCTTTCTCCCAACAGTAGGGCCTGCGCTGCTTCTTCTTCCAACATTTGAAAGTGCAGTGCCCGGCTGATAATCCCCCTGACAATAGCCTCAAAACTGAACCTAAACTTGTGCCAAAACTAATTTCACACAACAACAGTTAACATAAATGAAGTAAAGTATGATGTGAGTTGATGAGCGAGGGGAAGCAAAAGAAGCATCATTATGTAATCACCAATTGTGAAGGAAGAACAGCGCCATTCTATTGTACTGATCCATTGTAATTCTAATCTTAAAATGGTATGTACCCTATATCAGTTCATCAAAGCAGTCTTATCAGTCTGCTCTGGGTTATTACTCTGTAGGCTACACATGGAGAGCATGCATAATTGTACATGCTGAATGGCTTTCAATCTCTTASAAAGTATCCACATCGGGCGGCAGGCACTAGTGTCAGAGAATGTAGGGATGAGGCTTGTGTTACCTTGTGATTTCAAGGGAAGCAATGTCACCATGGACAATTTCTTCACTTCACTTCATTGGCGAACAAGTTYCTTGCAAAGAAAACAAGTCTGGCCGGTATCATGAACAAAGTGAGACGGGTGATCCCTCACGCTGGGCAAAATAAGGCACCTGCACAACCATTGTACTCCACAATGGTGCTGAAGAATGATAAGGTAGCGGGACACAATCAAGAGAAAACCGGATACTATTACGCACTACAACCAAACAAAGGTATGTCAAAGTGTGACAAGCAAGTGAAAGGTATGAACATTTTGTCAACTGTTAGGACAAGAGATAACAGCTAKAMGAAATCCAACTGTTAGGACAAGGGATAACAGCTACATGAAATCCAACTGTTAGGACAAGGTTAGGACAAGGGATAACAGCTAAAGAAATCCAACTGTTAGGACAAAAGATAACAGCTACATGAAATCCAACTGTTAGGACAAGGGATAACAGCTACATGAAATCCAACTGTTAGGACAAGGGATAACAGCTAAAGAAATCAACTGTTAGGACAAGGGATAACAAGCTAATGAAAATCCAACTGTTAGGACAAGGGATAACAGCACATGAAATCCAACTGTTAGGACAAGGGAATAACAGCTACATGAAATCCAACTGTTAGGACAAGGATAACAGCTAAGGAAATCCAACTGTTAGGACAGGGATAACAGCTAATGAAATCCAACTGTTAGACAAGGGTTAACAGCTACATGAAATCCAACTGTTAGGACAAGGGATAACAGCTAATGAAATCCAACTGTTAGGACAAGGGATAACAGCTACATGAAATCCACTGTTAGGACAAGGGTTAACAGACATGAAATCCAACTGTTAGGACAAGGGATAACAGCTACATGAGAATCAACTGTTAGGACAAGGGATAACAGCTAATGAATCCAACTGTTAGGACAAGATAACAGCTACATGAAATCCAACTGTTAGGACAAGGGATAACAGCTACATTGATAATCCAACTGTTAGGACAAGGATAACAGCTACATGAAATCCAATCTGTTAGGACAAGGATAACAGCTAAATGAAAATCCAACTGTTAGGACAAGAGATAACAGCTACATGAAATCCAACTGTTAGGACAAGGGATAACAGCTAAGAAATCCACTGTTAGGCAAGGGATAACAGCTACATGAATCCAACTGTTAGGACAAGGGATAACAGCTACATGAAATCTCGTTAGGACAAGGATAACAGCTACATGAATCCATCAACTGTTAAGGACAAGA
>NC_036862.1:35971625-35977499 GCF_002910315.2 Salvelinus sp. IW2-2015
AGGGACAAGGGATAAACAGCTACATGAAATCAACTGTTAGGACAAGGGTACAGCTACATGAATCCAACTGTTAGGACAAGGGATAAACGCTACATGAAATCCAACTGTTAGGACAAAGGATAAACAAGCTACATGAAACCACTGTTAGGACAAGGGATAACAGCACATGAAATCCACTGTTAGGACAAGGGATAACAGCTACATGAAATCCAACTGTTAGACAAGGATAACAGCTACATGAAATCCAACGTTAGGACAGGGATAACAAGCTACATAAATCCAACTGTTAGGACAAGGATAACAGCTACTTGAAATCCAACTGTTAGGACAAGGGTAGATAACAAGCTTACATGAAATTCTCTGTGTAGGACAAAGGGATAACAGCTACATGAAATCCAACTGTTAGGCAAGAGGACATGAAAGAGTGGGAGAAAATAGACAGAGAGAAAGACTGGGGTAACGGATAACAGCTACATGAAATCCAACTGTTAGGACAAGGGATAACAGCTACATGAATCCAACTGTTAGGACAAGGGATAACAGCTACATGAAATCCTACTGTTAGGACAAGGGATAACAGCTAAATGAAATCCAACTGTTAGGACAAGGGGTAACAGCAGAATGAAATCCAACTGTTAGGACAAGGGATAACAGCAGAATGAAATCCAACTGAAGCCGTGGCATGAAGATGCGCACAAGCAGGAGCTGACAATAATGGACTATTTTTGACTGCTGTCATATCAACTCTTATATTCATTATAATGCCATTATTGAGTTTCACTATTTATCAAGGCCACTTTGCACGGATAATGATGTTCAGGCTACTGATGTTTTCATCATTTGACCGTGCTTCTTGGGGGTTTGGGTATTTTATATTTGATTTTGTCTTTATAAAAATAAGCTGTTACCATGTTCAAACGCATATGCTTTCTGTTTCACAGTTGTTACAAAGGCACTCCACAAATAAAATTGATTGAACACTGGAATTATATATATATTTTTTTTACATATAGCCTACAGTAACATAAACTAATGAAAATGCTAATATGTTATTTGAAATAAAATAAAKATCATATTCTAATGTTACCCAAAGCCTTCATAAACACAATCTAATGATTATTTTTGCGATAGCTTATATTGAATATATGAATTACACTGTTAGAATGTTGCAGTCCATCGATGCCCAGTGGTTCTAGTGTTAAGTAACGCTCTATCTTATGTAACCATACCAAATGTAACATATCGTACTGATTTGCYTGGCCCAYATGTACGTTTACTATGTTATGTCTAGTCTATGAGACCAGGAGGTCACTCTGGGCTTCCTGTTGCAGTAGGCTGAGCTGAGGGCCGATTTACTTTACAGCAGATGCTCAGGGATCACACTCCGCTCTTTAGTTTATGTTGGACCACATATCCACATCGCTATTTWTGGGCAGGGTGTTTGTCAAGCTCTTTATACATGTGCAGGTAGGATAAACTACTCCTAGAGGGCTCATAAAATGGACCGGTGTCCACATTCCACATGTTCTGTTGTCAGTGTGCTCATGCTGGGGAGGTGTATCTTGGTTGGATGCCCTCATTACCAAACAAGCACAGGAAGACATGGTTGGTTTCTCTCCACCACAGGGAGCCCTGATATTACAGAACACCACAATGGAGTCATTGTGACATCCCAGCGCCCTCTTTCATCCTCTGCGTCCTCCTCTCCGTGCCTCCCTCCCGCCTTCCCTTCATCCTGAAGTTCTGCTCAATGTCTCTCCAATGTGATGTAACACATAATTTGTATCCCTGTCGTAGATACTGTGAATGAGGACAGAGCTGTTTTTTCTCAGGCGGTGAGAGAGTGAGCCTGTCCATGGCTCTGACTCTGGCTTTATGTTCATAATTGGGCCATGGAGGCTGGCACTGAACATGTGGCCCTAGAGACTGAAGGAAAATGTCTGGACTTCCTCAGGTATAATATCAGTGTGTTTCCATAGTGGAGCCCTTCTCCAAGTCAAACATCTTCAGATAGTGTCAATAATATGATCTCTCTCTCTCTCTCTCTCGAATTCTTTGTGGGTCTGTGTAATCTGAGGGAAGTATGTGTCTCTGATATGGTCATACATTTGGCAGAAGGTTAGGAAGTGCAGTTTAGTTTCCACCTAAGTTTATGGACAGTGGGCACATCACCCGTTCTGCCAGTCACATTCTGTTAAATGTCCCCAAAGCACACACATCCCTGGGTCGCTCGTCTTTTCAGTTTGCTGCAGCTAGCGACTGGAACAAGCTGCAACAAACACTCAAACTGGACAGTTTTATCTCCGTCTTTTCATTCAAAGACTCAATCATGGAGACACTTACTGACAGTTGTGGCTGCTTTGCCTGATGTATTGTTGTTTCTACCTTCTTGCCTTTGTGCTGTTGTCTGTGCCCAATAATGTTTGTACCATATTTTGTGCTGCTACCATGTTGTGCTGCTGCCATGTTGTGTTGCTACCATGTTGTTGTCATGTGGGGTTGCTACCATGCTGTTGTCATGTGTTGCTGCCATGCTGTTGTCATGTGTTGCTGCCATGCTGTTGTCATGTGTTGCTGTCATGCTATGTTGTTGTCTTAGGTCTCTCTTTAAGTAGTGTTGTGGTGTCTCTCTTGTCATGATGTGTGTTTTGCCCTATATATATTTTTTTAATCACAGCCCCTGATCCTCGCAGGAGGCCTTTTGCCTTTTGGTAGGCCGTCAATGTAAATACGAATTTGTTCTTAACTGACTTGCCTAGTTAAATAAAGGTTAAATAAAACATGTTTTAAAAAATATATATACAGTATATATACATCCTCTCTTCTTTTGAGAGCCAGGTCTGCCTACGGCGGCCAGTCTCAATAGCAAGACTATCTCTCTCTCTCTCTCTCTCTCTCTCTCTCTCTCTCTCTCTCTRTCTCTCTCTCTCTCTCTCTCTCTCTCTCTCTCTCTCTCTCTCTCTCTCTCGCTCTCTCGCTCTCTCGCTCTTTCAATCTTCAATGAGCCTGGTTGCTTGCTACAGGATCTCAGTATTCTCCTCACTGAACTGAGAGAAGTTGAACTGCTCACAGACTGACTCCCAGTCCCTCAAGGACCTAGCTGAGTGACTTATGGATTTGTGCTGTATGTGTTGGCAGCCAGAAACGAGAGGCCCATATCCAAACAGAACACAGGACCTTGACCAGAGCTAAACCAAGGGACGGCAGCCGACGGCCAAACGTGGAAATATGGGCTAGTTTGGTAAGCAGTAAAAAGATACATGCCACAAACAGCCTCTCTCTATTCTAAACACACACAAACGAACTACAGTGGGCAGTTCAATAGAGGAAAGATAGGTTATAAGATTGAGGTAAACTATTCTGGGACTGGCTTGGTGTGTCATTCAATGATGATTGCCCAAGTACTGTAAGCCCCACAATAGTTTTTCTGTAGGTTAGTATAGGTTAGTATAGGGTAGTGTAGGTTAGTATAGGGTAGTGTAGGTTAGTATAGGTTAGTATAGGTAAGGCCCTGATCTCTGCAGGGTACAGGGATTCTATTTCATCGCTGAAACATGTAATACTTCTGTCTCTGTCTGTGTTTCCTATGTATTTGCAAAGGCACAAAGGATGGCATTGTACCAGAGGGACATATCTGTGTTTTCTTCTCCTTGTAAAGGTCTTCAGTGCTGCAGTGCTGCAGTGGGACAGATACAATTTCTCTTTATACCCACAACAATCACTGGTCTATTGTTCCCAGAAGGCCGTTCTGTTTTCTAGCTCTTGTCAAGAAAAGTGATGAACAGAAGAAAACAAGTTAATTGCAGTGTAACAGTAAACCAACATGACAGAGTCTGCTTATTTCTTCCCTTGCTTCTGCCTCAACTTCCTCAAATACAAATCCTTTTAATGTTTTGGCTTGTTCTGCCACTCCTTTTATCTTCTGATCTTAAAAGTGCACTGGTCCACCAGCAGTTACCACTGTAATCAAATCTAGGTTTATTTCAATTTGTGGTAGAGTGTGCGTGTGTAGGCTGTACTGTGTATGGGTTGGTTTGGTAATGTTATAAAGACATTAGTACCCTCCATTCAGGCAATCAACATCAGATTTTAAATACTCTTGAGCTGTTAACCCATAATACATGTTGAAGAGTAAACAGCCTATATACTGTATTTCAATGACATCCCATTGCTTTGAACTGTGGGTCGATATAATTTTTTTMGGGGGTGGCTGTGTGAGAGATGAGAAAGACAGAACATAGGCCTACAGGACAGGGTACATGGTAAATGAAAGCCTGACTGTTTTGTGTAAGCCCCGTGGGTTAGTGGTGTTGACGAACAATATCCTGAACCCTCTGTTCCAGATCCCTTCATGGCTCCTAAGTGGCTTTCTGCCATATAACCTCTTTTCTCCCTGCGTCTCTCTGTCAACCCACTACTTACACAGGTTCCCCGCTATGACAGCTGTCCATTCATCAAACATGACCGGCTCAGATAGATGGAGGACAAATAAAAGTGACTTGTCTCTGTTGACTATAGTCAGGATGAATGGTTTTAGCTTCAGGCCCTGCAGGCTCGGAGCAGTAGGTTTTGCTAAGCAGCCCCGAGGGCTCTTTTTTTTTAGCCATGTTTGTATCTGAAAGCGTCTGAAGGCTCTTTTAGGTCCCTGTTTTTATCTGAAAGCGCCTGAAGGCTCTTTTTGGTCCCTGTTTTTATCTGAAAGCGCCTGAAGGCTCTTTTTGGTCCCTGTTTTTATCTGAAAGCGCCTGAAGGCTCTTTTTGATCCCTGTTTGTATCTGAAAGCGTCTGAAGGCCGAAGCTTCTCTGAACCCATGTAGACCCACAACCATACACAGGATATGAGCTCATCGATGTATGAATCAGAGTGACAGGAAAGTACCACAGTGTTCTCTTTACTCTTCCCCTCCCCTCTTCCTTCCACTCCTCCCCTCCTGCCCTCTCAATCATTTATTTCACTCCTTATCATGTTGGAGTAGTCTAATATTGACCTAGTGGGAGAGGCCTTAGGCAGCGCCCAGTGGCCCACAGTACAGAGACTAGATCCTGACTGCAGGTCATTGTTAGCTGCTCTCATTAGGCCCTTAGCTGACTCCATGGCCAGAGGTTAAGCTTCCTAAGGCTGGGCAGACTTGACTAATGCATTCTCTACTAATGACTAGGGAAGTACCCTTTTAACACTTGTGAGACAAGAAMGATTACTTCTGAACTGTCCTGGAAAACAATAAAGATACATATCTCCCTTAGCCTCTAGTTTCAAACACTGACTGACTTTTTACTTTACCTTTATTTAACTAGGCAAGTCAGTTAAGAACAAATTATTATTTACAATGACAGCCTACCCCAGCCAACACTGGGCCAATTGTGCGCCGCCCTATGGGACTCCCAATCACAGCCGGATGTGATGCAGCCTGGATCAGTGATGCCTCCAGCAACTGAGATGCAGTGTCTTAGACCTCTGAACCAGGGTCTGTAGTGACTCCTCTAGCACTGAGATGCAGTGTCTTAGACCTCTGACCAGGGTCTGTAGTGGACACCTCTAGCACTGAGATGCAGTGTCTTAGACCGCTGATCCGGGTCTGTAGTGATACTCTAGCACTGAGATGCAGTGCCTTAGACCGCTGAACCAGGGTCTGTAGTGATGCTCCAGCACTGAGATGCAGTGTCTTAGACCTCTGAACCAGGGTCTGGTAGTGACACCTCTAGCACTGAGATGCAGTGTTTAGACGCTGAACCAGGGTCTGTAGTGATGCCTCCAGCACTGAGATGCAGTGTCTTAGACCGCTGAACAGGTCTGTAGTGATGCCTCCAGCACTGAGATGCAGTGCCTTAGACCGCTGAACCAGGGTCTGTAGTGACTCTCTAGCACTGAGATGC
>NC_036862.1:35982277-35997254 GCF_002910315.2 Salvelinus sp. IW2-2015
AAAGAGAGAGATTTCCTGTTATTACCCCTGTTATACCCTGTTATATTCCTGTTATATCCTTATTCCTATATCCAAACCTCTAGATTGAGGCCACTGCCAGGGGGAAGAGGAGGATGAAGTTGTGATGGGAGGGTTCACTGCTCCCTCTGTATCCCCAATTATGCCATTACAATTATGCCATTGGAGTTACTTATCATTGATATTCTTATGGAACAAGTCAATACTGTGGCTTTATTGATTTAGTATGACCTCCTGTGTGACCTTGTTTGTGTATGTTAGTATGGGGACAAATCTGTCTGGAGACAGTAGTGTGTGTGTGTGTGTGCGTGTGCGTGTGCGTGTGCGTGTGCGTGTGCGTGTGCGTGCGCAGGTCTCCATCATGGCTGGATGGTAATGATCTGCCTCACACACCTCCATCAGTCCATCAGTGACCGCTCACCACTGGGGGGATGGGGACAGAGATAGGGGTGCATCCCCACAGTCTAGGGGGATGTAACGGAGGGTATTTTGGGATGGTGATGGGTGAAAGGTCAGTTATAATACATACAGGGCTCAAACAGCATGACACACTCTGAGGCCATACTTTGTCACCTGTCAGGAGATGGCCCATGCACTGAAACCACTGGGGATTTAAACACATTGTGACTCGCTGACTGATGATGTTGACTACAGCACAGGGTCATCCCAGGTTTTCAACTCCCCCTCTCCTCACCCCATCTCCACCTCTATGCCACTTCATACAACCAACAGAGAAATAGTACCTATTGCTCTCCAGACAGATACTTGAGCCTCCTACCTCTCCTACTTTATTAAAGCTGTCAACAGACAGAATCACCATAGAGATGCATCAGTAGTAACATAACAGATCAGCATCTCTCAGCTGTGTCAAGTTCTACTGTATTTGTAGTTGTGACAAGGATGTGGACTAGACTGCTGTTGTTTTCCTCCACAAGATCAACAGTAGTTATTGTCTAGTAGTGGTACACATGCAGAGTAAGAGCACTGCAGTGTCAACTCCTCTCTGGTTCTGTTCYTAGAGAGGGCAGAATAGTGTGCGTTCATGTTTGTGTGAGTGTGTGAGTGACACCTGCAGGGCCTAGACTTGGGGTGTGAGTGTGTTTTTGTTTGTTAGGGATCGAGGTCAAGTCCTCAGGGGCTGTGGTTGTGAGACACATTGGGAGCAGGGGGTCAGCAGAGAGGGAGGGGGAGCCCGTGGCCCTCACCTCCACGTGAACCATGAACCACAGAGAGGCATAGAGCGAGGGGGTAGCCTATAGTGAATAGATTAAGGCTTGAGCTTGAACATACGTCTGCAGGCCCCCAGACTAATGATAGGGATTTCCTCTGCCTTAGTGACACGACCTGACCGTCTGAGCCCTTATCTACCATTTACTGAATGTCTGTCTGTATTCTATAGGAATGAGCTACCTATAGCTCCTGGGTGGTACAGCATCTCAGTGCTAGAGGCGTCACTACAGAACMTGGTTAGATTCCAGACTGTATCACAACCGGCTGTGATTTGGAGTCCCATAGGGTGGCGTACAATTGGCCTAGCATCYTCCGGGTTAGGGTTTGACTGGGGTAGGCAGTCATTGGAAATAAGAATTTGTTCTTAACTGACTTGCCTAGTTAAATAAAGGTTAAATTAAAACATGATTTTTTTTTTAAACCTTCCTAATGCTCTGCCTCCACCCCAGTGACTGTGATCGGGGGTCAGCCTGGGAAATAGACTAGAACAGAAGCACAGAGTACAGAGACGATTACAGGTAACCGAATTGGAGAATAGCATCTATTTTTCAATCTCTTGAGATGTTTCTCTGTTCATTTTAAACTGCTCTTTTTAAAGGTTTTATGGAATGTTTTGCTAAAGACAGTACCTTAGATGGTGAAAAGTATTTTTGGACATCTTGGAAGTTGAGAGATATTATAGTGGAGCCATGTGTTTTAACAGAAGATCAGTTCTATTTCTCSTCTGTTAATGAGCAGGTGGAAAGCCATTTAAATCTGTTTTTAGAAGATAAAGTTGTATTATGTCTAAAACCATAGCAGCAGAGTTCAGTTTCAAATGTTTACACCTGACTTGATCAGAGTGTCTAACCCTGCTAGGAAGGAGGTGTTCTGTTAGATCGCTCACCATGTGAGACTGTGTGTAGTAACCATTCATCTACTGGAGCAGCATGGGTCTCTCTACAGGCTGGCCTCGTGTTGACAGGCCTGAGCTGTGGGCCTCTGTCACTGTGTGTGTGTGTGCAGACTGCAAGGTGATAGATAGGTAAGGACAGGGTTAAAGCGGGGTCACACTGTTTGTTTTGCAGTGTTAAGGTGGGGATGGGGAATGGGACGCGGCGAGCTGAGCTCCAGTGATTTAGACTGTGTTAATAAGGCCTGTTTGTGACACTTCATCACCATTCCTCACAGTCTATGGGGGGAGGTACTCCCAGGAATATTACCAGGATATAACAGGGCTATAACAGGGCTATAACAGGGCTATAACAGGGCTATGACGGGGCTATGACAGGGCTATGACAGGGCTATGACAGGGCTATAACAGGGATATGACAGGGCTATAACAGGGCTATAACAGGGATATAACAGGGCCATAACAGGGATATGACAGGGCTATGACAGGGCTATAACAGGGATATAACAGGGATATGACAGGGCTATGACAGGGCTATAACAGGGCTATAACAGGGATATGACAGGGCTATGACAGGGCTATAACAGGGATATAACGGCCATAACAGGGATAACCTGTGAAATAGCACATTAACATCGAACATCCACAGCACACATACAGCATCTGCCCAGATGGAAGAGAGAGACTGAGAGGCTTTCAGATCCACACAGCACCATGCAATTAGAGGGCCTGTCTGCCTGCCTGTAGACTGAGAGTTGAGGGTTTAATGCTAGAGAAATAGAGAGTAGAACTGAGATGAGAACAGTATCTAATCTCTTTTTAAATGAAATGAGAAAGTTTCAGTAAAGAAAGACAAAAAGTCTCTCTCTCTCTCTCTCTTCTCCTCCTCTTCCCTCCTCCCTCCTGAAGCACTACAAAACACTTAATGATTTTCTGAACAGTAATGTTTCAGTAATTGGTCCCATTTGGTTTAAGCAGTGAGCAGTTTACCAACAGGGCACCACCCTGTGCCTGTATATCTGAGCTTAGAGATTCATTTGTTCTGTTTTATTGCCTTTGGTGAAGTCACTGTGTCTAGTGAGATGGGAAATACATATGTGGAGGGATAGATGAGTGATGTGTGTAACAACGGTTCCACGGAGGAAGAGAAGGATAGCCTAACCTTTTAGTCTTTTATATTGTGCATTCCATCAGTAGGCTCTTTGTTATGTGGTGGTGACATCCGTCACCAAGGTCAGCCTTATGACCCGGGCTGGACCCAGTAAGGGACASCAGCAGTATATGTTATCTGTAATGGGGTATAATTCACTGCTGCTACAGTAGGTGACCTGCTGTATACTTCCAATCACGTAAGTCACAGGGACAACCCTAGCCCCAGGCGCAGGCCCCAACCCCAGGCTCCAACCCCAGGGCCCATGCTCCAACCTCAGCCCCAGGACCAGGGTTCCAACTCCAGGCCCCAACCCCAGGCCCAGGCTCCAGCCCCAAGCTCCAGCCCCAGGTTCCAACCCCAGGCTCCAGCCCCAGGCTCCAACCGAAGCCCCAGGCTCCAACCCCAGGCCAGGTAGGAACAGCTGACCCATCATAATGATGACAGCCAACCCCTGTCTGCCCTAGAGCATCATGGATGGACTGGTCAAACGGAGGACTGGGTTCTGTGTGGACATTTTATTTTAACTTTCATTTTTGAAGATTTCTTTGGAATTTTGACATAACATCATTAAACTTATCTCTGGTCTTTATGGGGACATGGAGTTGGTCGATTTACAACAGGAGAATTCTCTGTATTGTTGGACTGGGTGATGCTCCTGTCTAGTCCGACCGAGGGTGTCAGCTGCAGCAGTAATTGAAGCAAAWTGCAATCCCTCGACCCCTCACCCGGAACAGGGAAGTTCACTGTGCCATATCTACACGTTCACGCCACAGTGTCCCCAAATAAACTCTATATGTGAACAGTTAGTTTCCTGTTACATTTATCACACTTATCTAGTTTCCAGAATGTCAACAGCAGCTAATTATCATAGAAACGGAGATTGCCACAGCATTTTATATATTGTGGGGGGGTGTCGTTGTGTTTGTGCATCTGTGTGTTATTGTGGATGTGTGTGCGTGTGCGTGTGTGGATGTGTGTGCGTGTGTGTGTGTGTGCGTGTGTGTGTGTGTATGTGTGTGTATGTGTGTGTGTGTGTACAGGAAAGAGGGACATACAGTGAGAGAGCATGTTTGAGCATGTGTGCACTTTGTGTAGTTCGTCTGTCATTTCTCTTAAGGATGGGATGGCTCATGTCTGCATGGCAGCCAGTGAGTGGACAATGAAGATTAATATGTCTGAGGCTGTGGCCCAGACAGACCAATWAATAAATAAATAAACAAGTATGGTGTGTATTTGTCACTGAGGCACCTGGGATCAGGACTCTCCAATAAAGCTAATGTCAAACACAGCAGTATTATTAATAATTTAATACCACTCCTCTCATAACCTTTAACAGCAGAGGAATGGAGGGAGGAAGAAGGGAGATATGGAGAAGAAGATACATGAGATATGAATTGATTCAGCCCTGTTATTATGGATAATGACTTGATGGGACAGGCTTTTATGTCTTAGTACATAAAAGCCTCCAAAGGGTAACATGGTCACCCTTTGGAGTATTCAACACTCAGTCACCCTGTCTGAACACATGAACCTCCTATCTAAATGTGCATCCTATCCTAGCCAGGTTGTTTTGATAAACTCATTACAGAAACAGTACTCCGACTGCTGATGAAATCATTCCGTGGAGATGTGGTCGGTCTGTCTAAGCCCTCCTGCTGGGAGAGATTTGGGGSATTCCAGAAAGACCTTTAAACTTCAATGAGAAATGAGGATGAGGATGAGGATGAGGGYGAGTAATGGAAATATCACAGGGAGATATTCCAGAACCAGCATAAATATGTTCCCATCAAAGTGAACGTTTCCCTTTTTCCTCTCACTCGTCTTTTATGTATGTTCCCAGACAGACGTGTCTTTGAGGCTGTACTTCTGACAGATGCCTTGGTGATAATTAACTTTAGGATAACAGAGAGGAGATGCAGGAGGATGTTGTTCTTCCTTTAAAGGAATATTTAGGAAGAGATGCTTTACCTCCTGGAGATGCTTAGGTCACCCCTCTGTCTAGGGATCATTTTATTTGTCACATGTGCCGAATAACGTGAAATGCCTACTTACAAGAACTTAACCAACAACGCAGTTCAAGAAGTATATATGTATATTTGTATTTTTTTTACCATTATTTAACTAGGCAAGTCAGTTAAGAAGAATAACTAATTATTGTTTTACAATGACGGACTACCCAACTTAAGAAAATATTTACTACAAACTAAAGTAAAACTTTAAAAATAAAAAGTAACACAATAAAATAACAATAACGAGGCTATATACAGGGGGTCCCGGGACCGAGGTCAATTTGCAGGGATAACAGGTTAGTACCTTTGGAATATAGAAGTGTGGTGCTGAGTCAATGTGCAGGGGATCAGGTTAGTACCTTGGAATATAGAAGGTGTGGTGCTGAGTCAATTTGCAGGATACAGGTTAGTACCTTGGAATATAGAAGTGTGGTGCTGAGTCAATTTGCAGGGATACAGGTTAGTACCTTGGAATATAGACGTGTGGTGCTGAGTCAATTTTGCAGGGATACAGGTTAGTACCTTGGAATATAGAAGTGTGGGTGCTGAGTCAATGTGCAGGGATACAGGTTAGTACCTTGGAATATAAGAAGTGTGGTGCTGAGTCAATTTGCAGGGATACAGGTTTATACCTTGGAATATAGAAGTGTGGTGCTGAGTCAATTTGCAGGGATACAGGTTAGTACCTTGGAATATAGACGTGTGTGCTGAGTCAATTTGCAGGGATACAGGTTTATACCTTGGAATATAGACGTGTGGTGCTGAGTCAATTTGCAGGGATACAGGTTAGTACCTTGGAATATAGACGTGTGGTGCTGAGTCAATTGCAGGGATACAGGTTAGTACCTTGGAATATAGACGTGTGGTGCTGAGTCAATTTGCAGGGGTACAGGTTAGTACCTTGGAATATAGACGTGTGGTGCTGAGTCTAATTTGCAGGGATACAGGTTAGTACCTTGGAATATAGACGTGTGGTGCTGAGTCAATTTGCAGGGGTACAGGTTAGTACCTTGGAAATATAGACGTGTGGTGCTGAGTCAATTTGCAGGGATACAGGTTAGTACCTTGGAATATAGACGTTGGGTGCTGAGTCAATTTGCAGGGATACAGGTTAGTACCTTGAAATATAGACGTGTGGTGCTGAGTCAATTTGCAGGGGTACAGGTTAGTACCTTGGAATATAGACGTGTGGTGCTGAGTCAATTTGCAGGGATACAGGTTAGTACCTTGGAATATAGACGTGTGGTGCTGAGTCAATTTGCAGGGATACAGGTTAGTACCTTGGAATATAGAAGTGTGGTGCTGAGTCAATTTGCAGGGATACAGGTTAGTACCTTGAATATAGACGTGTGGTGCTGAGTCAATTTGAGGGTACAGGTTAGTACCTTGGAATATAGACGTGTGGTGCTGAGTCAATTTGCAGGGGTAACAGGTTAGTACCTTGGAATATAGACGTGTGGTGCTGAGTCAATTTGCAGGGGTACAGGTTAGTACCTTGGAATATAGACGTGTGGTGCTGAGTCAATTTGCAGGGATACAGGTTAGTACCTTGGAATATAGACGTGTGGTGCTGAGTCAATTTGCAGGGATACAGGTTAGTACCTTGGAATATAGACGTGTGGGTGCTGAGTCAATTTGCAGGGATACAGGTTAGTACCTTGGAATATAGACGTGTGGTGCTGAGTCAATTTGCAGGGGTACAGGTTAGTACCTTGGAATATAGACGTGTGGTGCTGAGTCAATTTGCAGGGATACAGGTTAGTACCTTGGAATAAGACGTGTGGTGCTGAGTCAATTTGCAGGGATACAGGTTAGTACCTTGGACTATAGACGTGTGGTGCTGAGTCAATTTGCAGGTACAGGTTAGTACCTTGGAATATAGACGTGTGGTGCTGAGTCAATTTGCAGGGATACAGGTTAGTACCTTGGAATATAGACGTGTGGTGCTGAGTCAATTTGCAGGGTACAGGTTAGTACCTTGGAATATAGACGTGTGGGTGCTGAGTCAATTTGCAGGGATACAGGTTAGTACCTTGGAATATAGACGTGTGGTGCTGAGTCAATTTGCAGGGGTACAGTTAGTACCTTGGAATATAGACGTGTGGTGCTGAGTCAATTTGCAGGGATACAGGTTAGTACCTTGGAATATAGACGTGTGGTGCTGAGTCAATTTGCAGGATACAGGTTAGTACCTTGGAATATAGACGTGTGGTGCTGAGTCAATTTGCAGGGGTAACAGGTTAGTACCTTGGAATATAGACGTTGGGCTGTGAGTCAATTTGCAGGGATACAGGTTAGTACCTTGGAATATAGACGTGTGGTGCTGAGTCAATTTGCAGGGATACAGGTTAGTACCTTGGAATATAACGTTGTGGTGCTGAGTCAATTTGCAGGGGTACAGGTTAGTACCTTGGAATATAGACGTGTATGGTGCTGAGTCAATTGCAGGGGTACAGGTTAGTAACTTGGAATATAGACGTGTGGTGCTGAGTCAATTTGCAGGGGTACAGGTTAGTACCTTGGAATATGACGTGTGGTGCTGAGTCAATTTGCAGGGGTACAGGTTAGTACCTTGGATAATAGACGTGTGGTGCTGAGTCAATTTGCAGGGATACAGGTTAGTACCTTGGAATATAGACGTGTGGTGCTGGAGTCAATTTGCGGATACAGGTTAGTACCTTGGAATATAGACGTGTGGTGCTGAGTCAATTTGCAGGGATACAGGTTAGTACCCTGGAATATAGACGTGTGGTCTGAGTCAATTTGCAGGGATACAGGTAGTACCTTGGAATATAGACGTGTGGTGCTGAGTCAATTTGCAGGGGTACAGGTTAGTACCTTCGGAATATAGACGTGTGGTCTGGAGTCAATTTGCAGGGATACAGGTTAGTACCTTGGAATATAGACGTGTGGTGCTGAGTCAATTTGCAGGGATACAGGTTAGTACCTTGGAATATAGACGTGTGGTGCTGAGTCAATTTGCAGGGATACAGGTTAGTACCTTGGAATATAGACGTGTGGTGCTGAGTCAATTTGCAGGGATACAGGTTAGTACCTTGGAATATAGACGTGTGGTGCTGAGTCAATTTGCAGGGATACAGGTTAGTACCTTGGAATATAGACGTGTGGTGCTGAGTCAATTGCAGGGTACAGGTAGTACCTTGGAATATAGACGTGTTGGTGCTGAGTCAATTTGCAGGGATACAGGTTAGTACCTTGGAATATAGACGTGTGGTGCTGAGTCAATTTGCAGGGATACAGGTTAGTACCTTGGAATATAGACGTATGGTGCTGAGTCAATTTGCAGGGGTACAGGTTAGTACCTTGGAATATAGAAGTCTTCTTCTTTTTTTCTTCTTCCTCATCATGTTGCTCATTAGTCTGTTACAATCTCCACACCCTTTCATTTGGGAGGTCTAGTGCTCTGTCATGAGCTGAGAGAGAGAGATAGTAGTTTTGCCCCCCTTCTTCTCATACACTTACCCCACCAGACATGCCACCAMGTTTTRTTTCACACTTCCCCAACCCAGACCAAAGTCAAGAAAGCGTACAGTATTATATAGACAGATTATTGCATGGAACTCCCTTCCATCTTGTATTGCTCAGGTGAACAGCAAACCTGTTGAAAAAAACAGATAAAGAAAAACCTCACGGCACAACGCCTCTCCCCTTTTTGCCCTGGATAGTTTGTGTGTATGTATTGCGATGAAGGTATGTGTGCCGTTTTTAAATTAATGTAGTTATGTCCTTGAGCTGTTCTTGTCTATTAATGTTCTGTATTATGTCATGTTTTGTGTGGACCCCAGGAAGAGTAGCTGCTGCTTTTGCAASAGCTAATAGAGATCCTAATAAAATACCAAATGCCCCAAATGCAAATGGCCGCCACACTAATGGGGGYCTTTCTTTCTGCCATCAGTGCCTAGCCATTTTGTTAGTGCTCTCTTTACCTCTAGTGCCTCAGCCTATAGAGGGAAACAGACAGGGCTGGGAGCTCTTGGTATTTAAACTCATCTCATCGGTGTAGTCTGCTCTCCCTGAACAGCTCCATAGCAGACACTCATTACATGAAAAGACTRTCACTCAACCAAGACCTTCAGACWGGAAAGTCAGTCATTTACACTCTACAGTACATAGATACTGTTTTATAAACGTTCATTAATACTTAGTTAATGAAGGAGTAGCTTAAGTAAGAGTTTTGACTTTTACCATTTGTCATTTAAATGGGGTCAGAGATMGTCCACTTGGTTTGGTTTGATAAAAAAGCTTGACATGTTGATGTCTAAAGTTGTCCAGTTCGTCTCTTAAAATAGTCTTGTCAGTGCTGGGTGTTGTTTCTGCACATCGATGCTAGCTAGCTAGCTCCCCTCAAATAGCAGGMCCAGAAGGTTATTCAGATTTACAGCCAGTGATCATACATGGCTGAGTAACATATGCAAAGGCTGAACACTACATTCTATTTGAAACGCAGTAGAGGACAAATCGAGGGCAATGGCCGTGCCATGCTTAGCTCTGTGTGTGTAGACTGGTGTTATTAAAGAGGCTAAATGCATCTTACTGATGTTTAAACTACGTGTTCCTGCATACTGCCCACCTCGTTACATGTGTATACTCAGGTCAATCATCAACTGCTTTTTCCTACAAAATGTTCCACTTGTTTTGTTATGCTAATTGGTGTGTGCATGTGTGAGTGAAGGTGTCCATTTCCAAAATATCTTTGTGTGGTGTCACTCTCACTCTCCATCTCTACTCTCTACCTTTCTATTCCCTCAATTCTAGAGCAATCTTCTGAAACAGTGCTTTTGACTTTTAACGCTGCAGTTCAAGACATAGTGACGAAGTAATGGAGTGTATTAAAGGCTGTCAGAGGGAGCTTGTGTGAGGTGGTAGAGATCAGCATTTCATTTGGGTGGATAAGCAGGCCCTTTCTTCTCACCTCTTCTTTCAGAGCCTTCTAAGGATTGGCTACACTTCCTCCTATCTGTTCCTTCTAGAACCACGCCTGCCATGTGGAGGGGTTTCTAGAACTATGCCTGCCATGTGGAGGGGTTTCTAGAACTATGCCTGTCATGTGGAGGGGTTTCTAGAACCATGCCTGCCATGTGGAGGGATTCTAGAACCATGTCTGCCATGTGGAGGCGTTTCTAGAACCATGCCTGCCATGTGGAGGCGTTTCTAGAACCATGCCTGCCATGTGGAGGCTTTTCTAGAACCATGTCTGCCATGTGGAGGGGTTTCTAGAACCATGCCTGCCATATGGAGGGCTTTCTAGAACCATGCCTGCCATGTGGAGGGGATTCTAGAACCATGCCTGCCATATGGAGGGGTTTCTAGAACCATGCCTGCCATGTGGAGGGGTTTCTAGAACATGCCTGCCATGTGGAGGGCTTTCTAGAACATGCCTGCCATGTGGAGGGGTTTCTAGAACCATGCCTGCCATATGGAGGGGTTTCTAGAACCATGCCTGCCATGTGGAGGGGATTCTAGAACCATGCCTGCCATGTGGAGGGGATTCTAGAACATGCCTGCCATGTGGAGGGGTTTCTAGAACATGCCTGCCATGTGGAGGGTTTCTAGAACCATGCCTGCCATATGGAGGGCTTTCTAGAACCATGCCTGCAATGTGGAGGGGATTCTAGAACCATGCCTGCCATGTGGAGGGGATTCGAGAACCATGCCTGCCATGTGGAGGGGATTCGAGAACCATGCCTGCCATGTGGGGGGTTTCTAGAACCATGCCTGCCATGTGGAAGGGTTTCTAGAACCACACCTGCCATGTGGAGGGGTTTCTAGAACCACGCCTGCCATGTGGAGGGCATTCTAGAACTTGCCTGCAATGTGGAGGGGATTCAAGAACCATGCCTGCCATATGGAGGGCTTTCTAGAACCATGACTGCCATGTAGAGGGGATTCTAGAACCATGCCTGCCATGTGGAGGGTTTCTAGAACCATGCCTGCCATATGGGGGGTTTCTAGGAGCACACCTGCCATGTGGAGGGGTTTCTAGAACCATGCCTGCCATGTGGAGGGGTTTCTAGAACCATGCCTGCCATATGGAGGGGATTCTAGAACCATGCCTGCCATGTGGAGGGATTCTAGAACCATGTCTGCCATGTGGAGGTGTTTCTAGAACCATGCCTGCCATATGGGGTGCTTTCTAGAACCATGCCTGCCATGTGGAGGGGATTCTAGAACCATGCCTCCCATGTGGAGGGGTTTCTAGGACCATGTCTGCAATGTGGAGAGCTTTCTGAACCATGCCTGCCATGTGGAAGGGTTTCTAGAACCATGCCTGCCATGTGGAGGGCTTTCTAGAACCATGCCTGCCATGTGGAGGGCTTTCTAGAACCATGCCTGCCATGTGGAGGGGTTTCTAGAATCATGCCTGCCATGTGGAGGGGATTCTAGAACCATGCCTGCCATGTGGAGGGGTTTCTAGAACCGTGCCTGCCATATGGAGGGCTTTCTAGAACCATGCCTGCCATGTGGAGGGGTTTCTAGAACCGTGCCTGCCATATGGAGGGCTTTCTAGAACCATGCCTGCCATGTGGAGGGGATTCGAGAACCTCCTGCCATGTGGAGGGTTTTTAGAACCATGCCTGCCATGTGGAGGGGTTTCTAGAACCATGCCTGCCATGTGGAGGGGTTTCTAGAACCATGCCTGCCATGTGGAGGGGTTTCTAAAACCACGCCTGCCATGTGGAGGGCATTCTAGAATCATGCCTGCCATATGGAGGGCTTTCTAGAACCATGCCTGCCATGTGGAGGGCTTTCTAGAACCACACCTGCCATGTGGAGGGCTTCTAGAACCATGCCTGCCATGTGGAGGGCTTTCTAGAACCATGCTTGCCATGTGGAGGGCTTTCTAGAACCATGCCTGCCATGTGGAGGGCTTTCTAGAACCACACCTGCCATGTGGAGGGCTTTCTAGAACCATGCCTGCCATGTGGAGGGCTTTCTAGAACCACACCTGCCATGTGGAGGCGTTTCTAGAACCATGTCTGCCATATGGAGGGCTTTCTAGAATCATGCCTGCAATGTGGAGGGGTTCAAGAACCATGCCTGCCATATGGAGGGCTTTCTAGAACCATGCCTGCCATGTGGAGGGCTTTCTAGAACAATGCCTGCCATATGGAGGGGTTTCTAGAACCATGCCTGCATGTGGATGGAATTCTAGAACCATGCCTGCCATGTGGAGGGGTTTCTAGAACCATGCCTGCCATATGGAGGGCTTTCTAGAACCTCGCCTGCCATGTGGATGGGATTCTAGAACCATGCCTGCCATGTGGAGGGGTTTCTAGAACCATGCCTCCCATGTGGAGGGGTTTCTAGAACCATGCCTGCCATATGGAGGGCTTTCTAGAACCATGCCTGCCATGTCGAGGGGATTCTAGAACCGTGCCTGCCATATGGAGGGCTTTCTAGAACCATGCCTGCCATGTGGAGGGGGTTTCTAGAACAATGCCTGCCATATGGAGGGCTTTCTAGAACCATTACTGCCATGTGGAGGGGATTCTAGAACCATGCCTGCCATGTGGAGGGGTTTCTAGAACCATGCCTGCCATGTGGAGGGGTTTCTAGAACCATGCCTGTCATGTGGAGGGGTTTCTAGAACCATGCCTGTCATGTGGAGGGGTTTCTAGAACCATGCCTGCCATGTGGAGGGGATTCAGAACCATGCCCTGCCATGTGGAGGGGATTCTAGAACCATGCCTGCCATATGGAGGGCTTTCTAGAACCATGCCTGCCATATAGAGTGCTTTCTAGAACCATGCCTGCCATATAGAGGGCTTTCTAGAACCATGCCTGCCATGTGGAGGGGATTCTAGAATAATCCCTGCCACTGTTCTCTCCACTGATTGGTCAGACAGAGGCCCTCATTGATCCTGCTCCTCTCCAGATGACTATCAGAAGGATGCATGTTCAAGTGTTCTACGTTTATTTGTCAAATGCACAGGATACAGCAGGTGTAAAACAGTACAGTGAAATGCTTACTTGGGATCTCTTTCCCAGCAATGCATGATACAGGTAAAAATATAGATGTGAAAAACACATGACAAATATTAGATCATTTATAAAACACACAATAATGTAAGTTCTTTTCAGGTCAGTAGCAGTACCTTGATTACAAGGTGCGGGGATACTGAAGTGTTTGAGGTAGATATGTACGTAAATGAACCGCCACACTGTGGGCTCTTTTAACTCTCCACAGAGAAGACAGGGAAGACTGTTTTGATGTAATCCTCTGAATGACGATGAAGGTTAAATTAGTACGAGCATGTGTATCTGCATAAAACATAGAATGTGATGATAAATGTCTCCTCAAATGTTGGCTATTTTATCCGCTGACATAGCAATAGCTTTCCCCTTCACCAGAACGGGACTAGATTGATTTATAAGTGCCTAGTTCATAATGTCCTCTCAGTCTCAAATGTTTATTAATATCTTCATTTGATATCCCCATTCACACATTATATATACTTAGTGTCCCGCCTATGATTTATTATAGAAGCTATCTGCCTGCCTGACAGAATTCAATTATTTATGCCAGTGACCTAAAACTGAGGAGAGCCTCTTTAGAGTCTTTTTCATCAGTCTATTTCCCAAAYTGTAGGAYGTAAATATAGACCATAGTGTAGGAGGTAAATATATCCCATAGTGTAGGAGGTAAATATATCCCAATAGTGTAGGAGGTAAATATATCCATAGTGTAGGAGGTAAATATAGTAGAGGGAATGTATCCCATAGTGTAGAGAGGTAATATTCCTAGTGTTAGGAGGGTAAATATAGATTCCCATAGTGTAGGAGGTAAATATATCCCATAATGTAGGAGGTAAATATAGACCATAGTGTAGGAGGTAATATATTTCCCATATTACGTAGGAGGTAAATATAATCCCTATAGTGTAAGGAGGTACAATATTTCCCATAGTGTAGAGGAGGATAAATATTTCCCATAGTCGTAGGAGGTAAATATATCCCATAAATGTAGGAGGGTAAATATATCCATAGTGTAGGAAGGTAAATATATCCATAGTGTAGGAGTAAAATAATATCCATAGTGTAGGAGGTAAATATATCCCATAGTGTAGAGAGTAAATATAGACCATAGTGTAGGAGGTAAAATATATCCCATAGTGTAGGAGGTAAATATTCCCATAGTGTAGGAGGTAAATATATCCCATAGTGTAGGAGGAAATATAGACCATAGTTGTAGGAGGGTAAAATGACCATAGTGTAGGAGGAATATAGATACGTGAGGAGGTAAATATATCCATAGTGTAGGAGGTAAATATATCCCAAGTTAGGAGGTAAATATAGACCATAGTGGTAGGAGGTAATATATCCCAAAGTTGTGAGGAGGTAAATATAGACCATAGTGTGGGGAGGTAAATATATCCTATATGTAGGAAGGTAAATATATCCCATAGTGGGTAGGAGGTAAATATATCCATAGTGTAGGAGGTAAATATATCCCATAGTGTAGGAGGTAAATATATCCATAGTGTAGGAGGTAAATATATCCCATAGTGTAGGAGGTAAATATATCCCATAGTGTAGGAGGGTAAATATATCCATAGTGTAGGAGGTAAATTATATATCCATAATGTAGGAGGTAAAATATATCCATAGTGTAGGAAGGTTAATATATTCCATTAGTGTAGGAGGTAAATATAT
>NC_036862.1:36001870-36002549 GCF_002910315.2 Salvelinus sp. IW2-2015
CCATGTTTCCTAAATGTTTCCTCATTGTTTTCTTTTATCGGAGAAGAGCATTCCTGGAGGACAGAACTGCAGGCTGGGTCTTTGATGCTGATTGGGCATGTCCCTCTGAGCCCTGAGAGCAGATGCTATCTGTCGGCCAGGTTGGAGGAGGGAATGCTGTGGTTTTCATAGCGTTCAGCTCTGTTGTCTAGTTCCTCCATAGACCGGAGCGGTGTCCTGGACTGGCTTTTGAGCAGACAGAATTCCGACCGGAGCGGTAGTCCCATCTATTGACGGGTGGGACAGAGKATGGTCCTCTGTCTGTGCACAGAGCTGTGTCTCCATTCCTGTGGTAGACATAAATTATACAGCCAGACTGAAACCAGAGAATCCACTGTTTTCACGAGTCTTGGCTGAGCAACCTGGTGCACTTTGTATCAGAAACCCTTCAATTTGTCTTGACTTAAATGAGACATTCCTAGAGTTATTGAAATAGGCCTAGTCTTTATTATTTAGAAACAGATAGTGTAGGGTTGAAGAGATTCATCAGACGATGAGGATGGTGATGATAGTTAGGGTGGGGCACAGGTGTGGATCACTACAAATATGAACCACTTTCATTTGAAGTTTGTGGTTCTTCCGGGAACTGAAGTGTTACATTGCTTTGGAACTTGGAGACGTTCTATTCTTATTGTCTTGC
>NC_036862.1:36004164-36018321 GCF_002910315.2 Salvelinus sp. IW2-2015
GATGAATGACTCAGGACTTGTTTGTTCTAATTGTATTCTCAGGCAGATGAATGACTCAGGACTTGTTTGTTCTAATTGTATTCTCAGGCAGATGACTGACTAAGGACTTGTTTGGTTGTGAATGTTGTTGAGTTTTCTGTCAGTGCCAGGTTTTGACCACGGGCTACAGTCAGACAAAGAACAGTTAGTTAGACAATGAMTCACACTATACATACTGTATGCCTATAGTAAAACCTTCATTGCACAAACAAAATACCTCTCACAGAAATGCTTGAAGAAATAATTACATACTTAGCTTTCAAAAACCCAGCATATATGTCATTACTTTATTCAAAATGACCAGCAACTGTTTATGTAGTTCTGGATTTTAAAACAACAACCTGTCAACCTGAACAATTAGTTGATGTGAGAAAGCCAGGTATTAACAATATAAGTAGATCATTGGGAAAGGGGAGATCCAGTAATGTGCTCCTACCAGTGCCGTGTTTACCTGATGCCTGTCAGAAGACTTGGGCCGTGTGTATTTAACACTATGCACCAGAAGGCCTCCGTGTTTTACCCTGATGCCCCAGAAGGCTGTGTTTTTACCTGATGGCCCAGAAAGGCTCCGGGTGTTTTACCTGATTGCCCCAGAAGGGCTCCGTGTTTTTACCTGATGCCCCAGAAGCTCCGTGTTGTTACCTGGATGCCCAGAAGCTCCGTGTTTTCACCTGAATGCCCCAGAAAAGGCTCCGTGTTTTACCTGATGCCCCAGAAGGCTAAAGGCTTTGTTATTACAACACACAATTTCTCTGTGTCACTTCAGAGGGGATAAAGAGCTTTAGAGGGAGAGGTTGACTTGACTCCAGCTCAGTGAAAGCAGATATCCTCCTATTGGTCCTCCTCTCTGTTTACCACTGAATAGAATCTAAATCATTTTGACAAGTCTCTTAAAGAGCAGGATACATATAGTCACCCCCACAGTGAAGAACTGTAAACCTCACCAAGATTGGCAAAGGCATAGAGAGATACTGTAGGATGGATACATTTCCTTCTTTATTAAGTAATATCCCATTAAGTGTAATTCAGCCCGGGTTTCTGGATGGTTTGTATTCTTCAAGGTTACAATCAGCATCAGTCCATCATCAGCTCACTGTCGACACAGCTTGTCAGACATACTAGTTAACACTATATTATATATATATATATATATATATATATATATATAATATATCTGTCCTTCAACTCGAGAAATAGTCTCTCCTGACTACCAATGGGAGGATTGATTTGGATGTCAGAGGGTGGTCATTAGTAATGCTGTTGAACATGAGGCTTGGTGGTGTGGCTGGCTGTGCAGTAGTGAGACAGGTTGTGACCCCTACCCATTATACTCCATCTCTCCCAGTCTCTGTCACTCTTTTTTTCCTGTCCTGTCCTGTGTGTCTCTCTTTCACCATGTCTGTTTGTCTGTCTGTCTGTCTGTCTGTGTCTGTTCTGTCTGTCTGTCGTCTGTCTGTCTGTCTGTCTTGTCTGTTCTGTCTGTCTGTGTCTGTCTGTCTCCTGTCTGTCTGTCTGTCTGTCTGTCTGTCCTGTCCTGTCTGTCCTGTCTGTCTGTCTGCTGTTCTGTCTGTCTGTCTGTTCTGTCTGTCTGTCTGTCTGTCTGTCTGTCCTGTCCTGTCTGTCTGGTCTGTCTGCCTGCCTGCCTGCCTGCCTGCCTGCCTGCCTGCTGCCTGCCTGTCTGCCTGCCTGTTGGCGTATACGCCAGGCCTGTGGCATGGTTTTCTCCCTGACTCCATGCTGCTCCCAATCTAATTGGCTCAGTGTTAAGCTATGGTGCTCACTCACTCCCTGTCTACCTATCTTCCTCCTCCTTGAATGGATAATTGGATGCTCTCTCCCAACCCCCTCCCTGGTCTCTCCGGCACCCCCGCTGCATTCCCAACACTTCCCAACCCAGCCAGATCAGCCCATGGAGCTTGATTTGACCGCTGGATCAAAGGGAATACACTATCCCAGACAGACGGGACTCCACACTGCTCCACGCTCTCAAACAGACACATAGTAAATATCATTATAAAACCAAGTATGATATGTGTTTTTATTCTCAATTTATTGGCAAATCCCAAGCTACTTCATCTCCTTCCTGTGCAGCCAACGTCCTGCAGAAAGAAAGACACCTCTGTAGCTCCCACCTCTAATACATGGAGGTCAGGGGAATCCATTTTTTCAGGGGAGGCCTCCTGGAATTATTCATTATGGGGTTCGATAACAAAATACTCCGGGCTTCAACCCCCGCCATGGCCCTAATAATGCATGCTCCACATTGGTTTTCCTCCCACTATGGGGAGCACAGGAGTCCTCCGTCACCTCACAGAACGAAGGGAGGGAAAGAAAAAGGAGGGATGGTGGAGGTGTAACCAGAACCAGACCTAGCCCTGGCTGTCAGGGTCCAAGGAGGAGGATGGAGGGAGGGAGAGAAGGAGAGGGAGGAGGGATGGTGGAGGTGTAACCAAACACAGACCTAGCTCTGGCTGTCAAGGTCCAAGGAGAGAGATGGAGGGAGGGAGAGAAGGAGAGGGAGAAGGGATGGTGGAGGTGTAACCAGAAACACATGCCTAGCCCTGGCTGCGTCGTGTCCAAGGAAGAGAGATGGAGGGAGGGAGAGAAGGAGAGGGAGGAGGGATGGTGGAGGTGTGTACCAGAACACAGACCTATCCCTGGCTGTCAGAGTCCAAGGAGAGAGATGGAGGGAGGGAGAGGAGAAGGAGAGGGAGGAGGGATGGTGGAGGTGTAACCAGAACACAGAACTATCCCTGGCTGTCAGGGTCCAAGAGAGAGATGGAGGGAGGAAGAGGAGAGAAGGAGAGGGAGGAGGGATGGTGGAGGTGTAACCAGAACACAGACCTAGCTCTCGCTGTCAGGGTCCAAGGAGAGAGAATGGGAGAGGGAAGAGAAGGAGAGGGAGGAGGATGGTGGAGGTGTAACCAGAACACAGACCTAGCTCTGCTGGCTGCAAGGTCCAAGGAGAGAGATGGAGGGAGGGAGGGCGAGAAGGAGAGGGAGGAGGGATGGGTGGAGGTGTAACCAGAACACAGACCTAGCTCTGGCTGTCAAGGTCCAAGGAGAGAGATGGAGGGAGGGAGAGAAGGAGAGGGAGGAGGATGGTGGAGGTGTAACCAGAAAACAGACCTAGCTCTGGCTATCAGGGTCCAAGGAGAAAGATGGAGGGAGGGAGAGGAGGAAGTGAGAGGAGAAACCTGGCTAGTAGCCTGCAGTAAAGGAACCATCCTGTTGACCTTTGGGAATGACCCATTGGCTCTAGACTGAGCGATGGTGTCAGCTGCCAGTGTYGAACACCTGTATTAGGAATGCCTGGCGAGCTTGGGTCGCTTCTAATTATGAAGAATTCAAAACAAGAGACAGGAGAGCTGGGCTGAGGTTCCAACCACACTATGCTATACAGCCTTGCTCAGTCACAGCCACCGCTCTGTGTGGCCCGMCTTTCACKCACCACACAARCACACACACAGCTCAGTCGCATTCCATGTCACATTCCGTGTGTGTGTGTTGCATGTACACAAGTCTGATTTCCTTCCGTCATGGTTGGCCTACCACAGACTGTCACCCATTGAGACAGATTGTTGGCTTTCTTTACAGCCATGTGCCACTGATGGCTGTTTTATTAACATGATTTTGTATATTCCCATATTTTTCAATAWWWWWWWAWTMTKTTCTACTGTACATGGCTTAGCAGCTAGACTAGTAAGTGCCACGCTGTTGTTAGCTAAGTGTAGTAAGAACAGTAGGCAGCTGAAAGCCTCATTGTTGAAGTATAGTAATTAACGCCACTTGACTTACACTAACTGAGGTGGGGCTCAAACTGTCTCTGGAGTCTGTCTAACAAGCAGCCGAGGACAAGCCAAGACCCAGAAACCAAAGACAAATAACCCAACATTTGCTGCTCTCTAAAAACGGCCACTGACACAAGCCATCTGTGTGCAATTTAGCCAGACTGTGTTGTCATCCCGTTCCCTGTGAGGTAGTCCTCTGAGAGAGAGAGGTAATATTATCAGCACAGCCCAGTCTCACACAGCTACCGTACAGAGGGGGAGAGAGGGGGAGGGGGGAGAGGGGGAGAGAAGGGGAGAGGGAAGGGACCCCAGAGATTTGACCACTGAGAGATGGAGGTCAACAGCGGAACACAGATAGGCTTTTATTTCCCGGCTGGAGCTGTGACGGAGTGAGACAGACACCCCTGATCTCCCCGACCCTGCCTGTCTGACCAGTAGATGAAAACTGAACTGAGCTCATTAGGTGAGACTTGAGGGAGTCACTGGAGCAGTGGAGAGACCAGCACAGAGGAGAYGGAGAGAGATGGAGTTGTCCTGGGAACTAGGTTGTATTCTCAGAACAGCAGGGATCCTGATGGTTTACATGTYGATCTAGGAATGCATGGCATAGAAATCTCTCTCATGTCATGGTCTCGACGCTAGAGATGATGAACCATTTCTAGACGCTCCTATAAGTGTCATCACCCGGCCCTTGGCTCAACAACACCTCCACACCCTACCCTGTGTGAATGTGAATATCGTCGACACCTCACTATAAAACATCCTTCATGTATCTAGTGGCATCCAAGCATGTCTCAGTTCCCAGTCACAGCAGCTACATGTAGGATGCATGGAGGTCTGTTTGCACTGGAACACTTCCTAGAGACTGTTATTATGGAGAGGCAGAGAGGCCTATTCCTCATCTCCACACCAGAATAGATAAAACCCTATCCATTCAGCTTCTGTCTGTCTGTCTGTCTGTCTGTCTGTCTGTCTGTCTGTCTGTCTGTCTGTCTGTCTGTCTGTCTGTCTGTCTGTCTGTCTGTCTGTCTGCCTCTGCCTGCCTGGCCCTGTCTGTCTGTCTGTCTGTCTGTTCTGCTCTGTCTGTCTCCTGTCTGCCTGCCTGCCTGTCTGTCACTCGTCTTGTCTGCTTCTGTCTGTCTGTCTGTCTGTCTGATGCTATTGTAGATAAGTATTCTGCGCGTCCTGTGATGACAGAGGGGACTCCCCTCCCTCCTCTCCGCTGAATGGAACATCCTTGTGGCCCAGTAACCTTGAGTCTAATGGATAGGGTCAATCTGAATGGAGTCACAAACGAGGGCCAGGTGTGTGGCCAATCAATGTCATGGTGTTCGGTTTTGCAAGGCTGCCTGCTGAAGGAGACTGTCATAATTGGGACGCCATTCCACACAGGTAATAGGTTTACTGTGATCATTCATTTTAGGACACACAGACACACAAACACAGACAAATGCCACACACACAACCCCATTACAAGCCATTGGGCACAATGAATACAGATAGGCGATGTGATGGGGCATCTCTTGGTAACCCCCAGTGTTTCAATGACTCCTTTTCCATCCATCACTAGGTGGGCAGACACTGGTCAGATGTATCACTGAGCCCAGCCTCCCTACAGCTTGTTAACGTCACTCGAGGTGTTGGCTGCTGCAGTCAGAGATAAAGGGTTAAAGGGTACAGTTATTAAGGCTAAACTGTTAAGGGCCTCACTCCACTGCCCACAGTGTCCATGTATAGACAGGTGAGTGAACAGTCAGCAGGAGGGGGATCTCAACTTCACCACCCCCTCAAGCACAATGTCTCATACAGAACAGCAGTATCATTACCATTGTTTAAACCAGAGGGAGAACAGGCTGGTTTAACAGCCACTTCAGGCTGAGGCTTCCATGAAGGTCACACTGTTTGTGTGATTACTGTAATATCTTCCTTACTCAGGTAGGGCCTGTACATAAATAATGTATGTGTGATTACTGTAATATCTTCCTTACTCTGGTAGGGCCTGTACATAAATAATGTATGTGTGATTACTGTAATATCTTCCTTAGTCAGGTAGGGCCTGTACAAGCTTGTCTGATCAGTACAGCAGGACACACAACACTAATTTCTTCTATTCTTCACTAGAGAAAGAAAAGAGAGATGAGGTTCTCCCCTCCCTTCCGTCAAACCATTTGCTTGGTTTTCTTTCTGCCGTTCTGAAGTTGAGCTGGATTGATCTAGTCTGTAGACAAGGCTTGTATAGTCTATAGGTCTATAGACAAGGCTTGTATAGTCTATAGGTTCTGTAGACAAGGTTTGTATAGTCTATAGGTCTATAGACAAGGCTTGTATAGTCTAGGTTTAGACAAGGGCTGTATAGTCTATAGGTCTATAGACAAGGCTTGGTATAGATAGACAAGGCTCGTATAGTCTATAGACAAGGCTTGTATGGTCTATAGACAAGGCTGTATAGTCTATAGGACAAGGCTTGTATAGTCTATAGGTCTAATAGACACAGGCTTGTATAGTCTATAGGTCTATAGACAAGGTTGTATAGTCTATAGGTCATAGACAAGGCTTAGTATAGTCAAGGTCTATAGACAAGCTGGTAGTCTATAGGCTCTATAACAAGGCTGTATAGTCTATAGGTCTATAGAAAGGCTTGTTAGTCTATAGGTCAACACTGAGGTGACATGTGGATAAGGAGCCATACAGTACCATGTTGTCTTGTATTTGTATTCAAAGTACTGTACACTTACAGCACAGCCTCCATTGTATCTCTCACACAGTTCTAGGTTAGACACAGATGATTTACAGTATTCTGTGTCTTCCAGCAGCTGTGTCTGTATTACAAAGACCTTGGAATTAGAATATGTATGAACTCATGGGATCTCATTACCACAGATACGGAACACGTGGTTTCAGTTCATCAGAAACATTTAGAGGATTTTCTCAATGAGATCGTTGGGAGGCAGTTTAATACTGTATGTGTAACATGTATATTGAATGAGCTTGTCCACTACATGTGTTGTGTGTCTCACATAGATACAGCCATCAACTCTCTAGAGGGGTGTGTTCAGTCAGTCAATGGTGTTTTTCAGTGATTTATTTAATTTAAAAAAATATTATTTAACCTTTATTTAACTAGGCGAGTCAGTTAAGAACAAATTCTTATTTACAATGACGGCCTTCACCGGCCAAACCCGGACAACGCTGGGCCAGTTGTGCGCTGCCCTATGGGACTCCCAATAACAGCCGGTTGTGATACAGTCTGGATTCAAACCAGGGTGACTGTAGTGACGCCTCTCGCACTGAGATGCAGTGCCTTAGACCGCTGCGCCACTCGGGATGAAGGGATGTGTGTCATCTACAGAGGAACATTGTGTCTCCACTTTGATGTGTCCTACTGAACTGTTACTAGCCCATCCTTCATTTCATATGCCCTAGGAAATCTGTATTGAGTGACAGGAGCCATCTGAATGGCACATCCCTCTCTTCTATAAGCAAAGCATACTACTCAAGACTAAATACTAATGGATTGATTGTCCTCTCAACAAAAAAACTCTATAAATAATTACCCAACGTAGYCATTGAGAAAGCGAGAGTAGCATAACCGGGTATATTAAGTTACCGGTAAGCATGGTTCTCTAAATGGCGTTAATCCTTAGGTGTTAATACACACACAGAGACACCTAGCATTCACATTCACAAACTCACATTCAATAAGAATTCCTCTTTGCTTAATGGAGCCAATTACCATCTGAAACGTCCGCGTCTCTGCGCTGTATAGCGAGCTCATTGAAATGGTAATTCTGTTTTAAATAGCAGCTCTCTCTATAATGAATTGCTCGGTAGAATTTTTCCAGACAAATTGCGACTCACGTGGGTAAATTATTMAAATGTGATGTGTAGGAGGGGTGGCCATGTCTGAGTAGGTTGATGGGTGGGGGTCGTATAGACTCTGTATATAATTGGGCAGTCTCATCTATGATTGGCTCTAGTTGGACTAGTTTGGTTCATTAATGGGCAGTGTAAGTGGTTTTCTCTATGGGGGTAATGAGGAACCGTGTCAGTGTGTTAAAGTACTACTGAGGTACTGAAATGACTGTACACACCACAGGAGGCTGGTGAGGAGAGAACTGTTCATAATAATAGCTGGAATGGAGTGAATGGAATGACATCACATCTAATCAAATGCATTTATAAAACCCTTTTTACATCAGCAGATGTCACAAAGTGCTTCAACAGAAACCCAGCCTAAAGCCATGTGTTTGATGTGTTTGATGTGTTTGGAACCAGTCTATTAATACCATTCCAGACATTACTATGAGCCTATCCTCCTCATTTAGTGTACCAGCAGGTGCCTGTGGTACCCACCCAACCCAACCCCCAATAGAGAGATAGCATGTTTCACCAATGAGCATTGTTCATTATTCTTGGCTGGACGTGCCATTTAGAAGGCCCTGGACTGCACTGCATGTGTAGCATCTGTTTTAACCTAGACAGAAGCAAACCCTCTCTAGACCAGGGGTCTCCAACCTTTCTGGCATGAGAGCTACTTTAAATMAAACATGCTGTGAGCTAGTAATTTTTTTCTAGAGAGGAAGTAGTGTTTTCTGTCAATATCTCTGGTCAAATAATGGTTAATAAACAACTCTATAAAATCTGTTAATTGTTTTCTACAAAATTCTCTTTTATATTTTCCAAAATTCTGTTTTCTCTGTTTAATTTTTCCTGGTTTTAGATTTTTTTGTTTTTCACTCTCAAAAATAAAATTGTTCACAGAGAAATCACGAAATTAGATGTTTATGCCTAAATCAACCAGGATACCATTTTGGGGTGGGTCTGGAAGAAAACCAACACATTTCGATTTTTGAGTGTATTTCCCCTTTAATTTCCCGTCTAGTGAGTGAGGAATTTGCTGTCTAATGTGCCGGTCTAGCAATGGTTTTGTACTGCTGCTGCTCATGTCATGGCAAAGMTAGCAAATAACAAATAATACTTAGATACAAATGATTTCCAGTACTTACTCATGATGTACTTCTGCCCAGTAAGCCTACTTTGAGTTAACATTTAATTGAGAAGGATTTGAGGAGTGTGTTCCTGTCATCCCACAAGATGATTATCACATCAACTAGCTACACACAGAGTGATAAACACACACACACACCACACAGACAGACAGTGGCAATACTGCTGGAAATGTATTGGCAGATGTGCTTTTTAGACTTGGGTAGGTCAAAAAATTGGCGAAAATTGGGGAAAAAAGGGTCCGATCCTTAACCCAATAGTGGCTAACCAGGAAGTTGGATAATGTCAATGTTACGTTGATTAGATAATAGCTGGGAGCTTGAGCTGTTTGTGAGCTTTCTTAATGACAGTTTGCGGTGGAACATGTGAAAATTGCATGTACTTTCAGAATTGTTTGGCGAGCTACTCATATGGGGGCTGCGAGCTACTGGTAGCTCACGATTGACCTGTTGGAGACCCCTGCMAAAGACTCTGGTGGGGAAATCTGATCGCAACCACTGGACTCTCTCTCTCTGACATATTCCTCCTGGTCCATTCACAGAGATCCAATGTCTCTCTTCTATCAGTCTCATGTTCTAGCCCTGTCTCCCTGACATCCTTTCTTCTGGGCACAGACAGGACACTGACCAGGGCTCCCGAGTGGCGTAGRGGTCTATGGCACTGCATCTCAGTGCTAGAGGCTTCWCTACAGACCCTGGTTCGATTCCAGGCTGTATCACAACCGGCCGTGATTGGGAGTCCCTTAGGTCGGCACACAATTGGCACAGCGTCGTCCGGGTTAGAGTTTGGCCGGGGTAGGTTGTCATTGTAAATAAGAATTAGTTGATAACTGACTTGCCTAGTTATATAAAGGTGAAATAAAGACAGCCAGCCTCTCCAGGGTGCGACAGCTGGACAGACAGGGGTCACAATCTACATTTGTTACAGCAGAGAGAGTTCAACAGAGTCAGGGTCAACCCAGTGCACCTCTCCAGACTGTCCAGGGCATGAGAGAGAGGCATGGAAGAGACATAAAAGGAGGGAGAGAAGAAAGAAAGAGTAGAGTGCATTCATGGGAGGAGGAATGACGCAGGAGAACAGGGGGGCTGCTGGTGACACGGCCAGTCCCTGGGATCAGGTTGTGCTCCCGAAAAGCATTGCTGAACAGCCTGGYAATGACAATGGCTTTGACATCTGTCTGGAGAAGCAAGCTGATATTGGGATCATGTTGCCAGGTTCCTGGTGATGGCTGGCTGGATGAGGGTTCACTGGAATGTCTTTAATGTAATTCAGCCCCAGCTCTCATCTGATACTTCACAGTTCTTCTCTTAGAAGGAGGTTACACAAAACAAAGTTTATKGTGACATCAATTAAAGCAGCACATCACTCTTTTCTGAGATTGCCTCTTGAAGACAGGGAGCCGGCGCGTTGTGAATGAGTGAGTGGATTACAGTGAATAGAGGATGTCATCCCTGGGCCAAGTCGACTCATCATGTACCCAGGCCATCTCTGTGAAGAGAGACCCATCAGCAGCACATCCCAGTTCTACAGATGTAGGTCATGTATCCAGTGCTGCTGAACAGCATTCAGGTCGTCTTCAGTTGTTTAATCACCCATCGTTGTGGTGTGTTTCAACCGTTCATACTCAAAGATCAAATGAACTGTTTTTGGCAAAAGACACGCACACACACAAGCCAACCCAAAAAGGCCTGTGGTGTTGATGGTATCGTTAATGAAATGATCAAATATACAGACAACAAATTCCAATTGGCTATACTAAAAACTCTTTAACATCGTCCTTAGCTCTGGCATCTTCCCCAATATTTGGAACCAAGGACTGATCACCCCAATCCACAAAAGTGGAGACAAATTTGACCCCAATAACTACCGTGGAATATGCGTCAACAGTAACCTTGGGAAAATACTCTCATTATCATTAACAGCAGACTGTACATTTCCTCAATGAAAACAATGTACTGAACAAATGTCAAATTGGCTTTTTACCAAATTACCGTACAACAGACCATGTATTCACCCTACACACCCTAATTGACAACCAAACAAACCAAAACAAAGGCAAAGTCTTCTCATGCTTTGTTGATTTCAAAAAAGCCTTCGACTCAATTTGGCATGAGGGTCTCTATACAAATTGATGGAAAGTGGTGTTGGGGGAAAAACATACGACATTATAAAATCCATGTACACAAACAACAAGTGTGCGGTTAAAATTGGCAAAAAACACACACATTTCTTCACACAGGTCGTGGGGTGAGACAGGGATGCAGCTTAAGCCCCACCCTCTTCAACATATATATCAACGAATTGGCGAGCATTAGAACAAGTCTGCAGCACCTGGCCTCACCCTACTAGAATCCGAAGTCAAATGTCTACTGTTTGCTGATGATCTGGTGCTTCTGTCACCAACCAAGGAGGGCCTACAGCAGCACCTAGATCTTCTGCACAGATTCTGTCAGACCTGGGCCCTGACAGTAAATCTCAGTAAGACCAAAATAATGGTGTTCCAAAAAAGGTCCAGTCGCCAGGACCACAAATTCCATCTAGACACCGTTGTCCTAGAGCACACAAAAAACGATACATACCTCGGCCTAAAACCTCAGCACCACAGGTAACTTCCACAAAGCTGTGAACGATCTGAGAGACAAGGCAAGAAGGGCATTCTATCCATCAAAAGGAACATAAATTTCAACATACCAATTAGGATCTGCTAAAAATACTTGAATCAGTCATAGAGCCCATTGCCCTTTATGGTTGTGAGGTCTGGGGTCCGCTCACCAACCAAGATTTCACAAAATGGGACAAACACCAAATTGAGACTCTGCATGCAGAATTCTGCAAAAATATCCTCCGTGTACAACGTAGAACACCAAATAATGCATGCAGAGAATTAGGCCGATACCCACTAATTATCAAAATCCAGAAAAGAGCCGTTAAATTCTACAACCACCTAAAGGAAGCGATTCCCAAACCTCCATAACAAAGCAATCACCTACAGAGAATGAACCTGGAGAAGAGTCCCCTAAGCAAGCTGGTCCTGGGGCTCTGTTCACAAACACACCCACAGAGCCCCAGGACAACAGCACAATTAGACCCAACCAAATCATTAGAAAACAAAAAGATAATTACTTGACACATTGGAAAGAATTAACAAACAAACAGAGCAAACTAGAATGCTATTTGGCCCTAACAGAGAGTACACAGTGCAGAATACCTGACCACTGTGACTGACCCAAACTTAAGGAAAGCTTTGACTATGTACAGACTCAGTGAGCATAGCCTTGCTATTGAGAAAGGCCGCCGTAGGCAGACATGGCTCTCAAGAGAAGACAGGCTATGTGCTCACTGCCCACAAAATGAGGTGGAAACTGAGCTGCACTTCCTAACCTCTGCCCAATGTATGACCATATTAGAGACACATATTTCCCTCAGATCACACAGATCCACAAAGAATTCGAAAACAAATCCAATTTTGATAAACTCCCATATCTACTGGGTGAAATTCCACAGTGTGCCATCACAGCAGCAAGATTTGTGACCTGTTGCCACAAGAAAAGGGCAACCAGTGAAGAACAAACACCATTGTAAATACAACCCATATTTATGTTTATTTATTTTAACTTGTGTGCTTTAACCATTTAACATTGCTACAACACATGTATATATATAAATTGACATTTGTAATGTCTTTATTGCTTTGAAACTTCTGTATGTGTAATGTTTACTGTTAATTTTTATTGTTTATTTCACTTTTGTATATATCTACCTCACTTGCTTGGCAATGTTAACACATGTTTCCCATGCCAATAAAGCCCTTGAATTGAATTGAATGAATTGAGAGAGAGAGAAACAAATGCCTCTATAAAAGTATTATTGTGACTGCTGGTCCAGTGTAGTGCAGACATGAATGGAAGCACAGTGATCTCGCCCTGGAATGACTCTCTCTATTCTCCCTCTGGCTGGGATTTTTGTTAGACTTATTTGGTAGGGATCAAACCAAGCATGCCATCCATCCTGGAGCTGCTCTCTGAGTCTTAGATGTCTCACATGGTGTCCTGCCAAAACAGATTCAGGGCCAGGCGGAAAAATCACACCCATGTCCATGTATCAGGAGAATGGATCAGGAAAGGGTTCAAAGGGCAGGGGTCACCAGGTCACAGTTTGAAGCTGCCATTCTCCTCTCTGGTTGCATTATCCACACACTAGAGTGGTCAAGCTAATCAGACAAGCACACATCGCCAGAGACACACACACACAAACAAAGCTGTGTGGTGAGTGTCTCAAGGACACGCATGTGTGGACTGGAGCGGTGGACAATCTCCATTCTGGCTTTAATTGTGTTTTTCTGTGCATTAACCCAGGGATAATTACTGGTTGGTCACTGGGCGGGTGGTGGGGGGGACGAGGTGTGGTCAGTGGCGGAGCTTTTAGTGGACGGACGAGAAGAGAGAGTAGGGCTCTTCATCTCTGGTCCAACTCTCCTGTCTCATGTGAAGAGGGCTGGGATTAGCTGTAATTATATGCTGTTTTTGATCAGACCAAGCCATTATTCAGGCCATTTCTCAATCTCTCCATCAGGCACACATCTAGCTTCAATGGGCCTACAGGAAGTGAGATGGGCATACAGAATGACTTCAGCCCTGAGACACCCCAGACATCTGTTTCTGGCTCAGAATGGGTGTGTTTTTGTGTCTGTGTGGGTGACACTGTGTTGTGTGTGTGTGTGTGTGTGTGTGTGTGTGTGTGTGTGTGTGTGTGTGTGTGTGTGTGTGGTGTGTGTTTGTGTGTGTGTGCTAGTCGGTGAATAAACGTCATGTTCCATCTACCTCTGTAAAATCTCAACTTTTCTTCTCATTACTGGAGTTAATACAGAGAAAGAAAACCATCTTGGGCCAGGAAATGAACTTTTTATCCTGCTGTTCTCTGCTTGGATGTGTGCCTGTGTGAGAGAGCTGTGTGGGCCAGAGGGAGCATCAGTACTGTAGGGTCTGTGGTGACGGCTTCATGTACAGGCATATTAACATGTGATCCACAGACCGTCTCTATGGGCCTTGGTGATGGACACCTGACACTGCACACACACACACACACACAGAACAGACAATGTAACAATGTAAGGAAACTATTATTCCAAGATGCAGATGAGGGGCAGACATGTAGTCATGGCAATACAGTACTGTAGGAGAGGAGGATTTTTTTATTGTTCTTTTTTAAGGAACTCTTGAGAGTTGTAATTGTAGAATGCACAAGGGGTCATTTCTAAATTGCGTAGGGCATCAGCAGTTCTCCGCTTGTCGTGTCATTTCAGACCTTAAAGAGCTATTTC